>NW_026058653.1:0-21613 GCF_023721935.1 Panthera uncia
ACTGGCTCTGTCAGCACCCATAGCCACCCATGTCCAGTGGGCCTTTCGTTCCACAGAGGCTGCCCAGCTGGAAACAATACACGGAGTCCCTTGCAGCCAGATCCCTATTCCACCGAGCAAACGCACCCACAGGGGCACGGGGGGCAGATGCTGTCACAGGTGAATCAAGGCCTCCCACAAACATGGGGGCCAAGGTGTTGGTTTATCCGGACAGCTGCAGTGTAGGCTCTGCTGTCTAGTTCCTAGAGTTTTGAGTCCCAAGGCGTAGGGATAAAGGAGATTGCATTCCAGCAGGCCTATGTGGTGTTTGGGGACCTCTCTGGTTCTCTGGCATCCCAGCTCGGGTCTCTGGCCTTCCTGGAAAGTTTGCAAGCCACCTCATATCCTGTATGAAATCGCTTTCTGATTTAAACTAGCCAGAGCCGATTCTGTTATCCAAAACTAAGAAGCATGATGGAGACAACATCTGTCTGCCCCCAAACTGTAAGCTCCTTCAGAGCGGGGACTCATTCTCAAGCGTCTTTATCTCCCTGGGCCCAAAACAAACTCTGTGCCCTGAAGACCCTGCTGACTGGGTGACTAAACTGAGGGGGGTCCCGCTGCTGGGAGCCACCGCTGCTCGTCTGCTAATGCTCGGGGGACCGGCTCATTTCGCTTCACAAAGCTCTTGTACAAAGTAAGATTATACAAACAGATTATGATGTGGCTTGAGAGGACTTCTCAGAAAAGTGAAGGGACTGCAGGACACAGACAAATTAGCAACGTGCTTCGTCGCCGCAGAGGCTTTTTCTCCCATTTCCTGCCTGCCTGGCCCTCTGCCGGGTTCCGAAGAACAGAGGGACGTGCAGATAATCAAAGTTCGCTAAACGTACGCACTGTTACCAACTCCTTTCAGAGCCCTTCCTGTCCAGATGCACAAAGAGAATAGCAAAGGGAAATAAATCCAACACTTCCTTGCTACACCCACTAAACCGCTAAATCTCAGCAGTTCTGAATCATCAAGTCTTGAATTTCTCATGAACTGCCCCTCATATGCAGCATTTTCAATTAAGCTGGGAGCACTGCTATACTAATTATGTGATGATATTAGTCCCCACAGATTAATATGCAGCTAACAGTTTAGGAATGCTCTCTGGATTGTATTCCTCCATCCACATGAAAATAAACATTTCCATGAATGGTGTCCTTGACTTGGAAACTCAGAAGAATGGGATCTCCAAGATGAGGTGCTCACAGGTGACTGGTCTCTGCAGAGACAACCTTTCGCACCGGAATCTGATCCCACTGAGCCACGGGCAAAACATCAGAGGACCCTGGGGACGGGGGCACATTTTATATTTCCTCTGTATCCTCCTAGTCCTGTCCTTACAGTAGGTGCTAGGTTAACGCTTCCTCATCAAAGCAGTCTTGAAATGTCCTCCTAAAGCAAAACCAGACCGACCAACCACAACAAAAAAGCCAACAGTAATTCTGCAATATGTCTTCTTTTTGTCCAAAACATGCTCTGTTCCCTGAAAAAAATACAACCAAGGAAGGGAAAGGAAGTCACACTTGCTTCAGCATATTCTGTGTCAAACGCTTTTACGAAACATGGCCCATTAATCTCTCAAGTACCTGGTGAGGCAGATGCTACCCTCATTTTACAGACGAGAACACTGAGGTTCAAGGAGGTCAATCACAGAGTGTGGGACCACGGGGTCTAGGGCCCATGCTGTGTCCTGCACACCTGCTTTCGCCAACTCTGGGATGATGGTACAGTCATAAGGACTGGGCATCACAGAGCAATAAAAGACTCCTGTCCCCATGCTCAAGAAGGGCAAAGGGAGTAACCACCGTGTAATGATTAATAATCACAATGAAACACTCATCATTGGTATTCACTTAGTACTTATGGGGCACACTGCTCAAGGCTTTGCATATGTCATCCTTATCCTAGCTGCTGGGCTAGACGTCCTTATACCCATCCCAGGAATGAGGAAACCGAGGCACAGGGCTCTCAGATATAAAGACAGAAAGGGCCACGCCCAGAGCTAACGTACCATCCCATGTGCTCTGACACCATGATGACTATTTAAGGAGGGCGGCGTTGCCATCCCCATTTCAAGATGACACCTAATCTCATTGCCACAACGTCACAATGCTGGGCCAGAGCAAATCCCAAGCAGTTTAGCACATGAGCAGGTGACACGCCAGTGATTAAACACCTAAGGGACACTAAGAAGCATCAGAGCTACAGGACCTCAGAGGTGAGAAATTCCCTTGGGACTCAGAGGGTGGGAAAACATCTGGAAGGTGGTGGATGCGGAGAGGAGGCCTGGCAGGTCTCTCTGGGGATAATTATTGGAGCAGTGGCTGTACTCACAAGCTGTGCTCCATGAGTAGACTGCGAGCTGCTTAGACACAGGGATGGCTGATCTTGCATCTGCATCCCCTGCAGTGATGGGAACTCCAAAACCAGAGGGAAGCCTTAGATTTAGACTCTGGATAATCCCTTTTTGGCAAAACGACTTAGGGTAAGTCACTTTGGAGTCCTCCAGGCCTGTCTTACCAGTAGAGGTAAGGACACCTGACTGCAGTAGTGATGAAATGCACAGAGGTGTGTGACATCTACTGTCAACTGTCAAAGGCTCTGCAAATCCCAGGCACTAGACAAAGCAGAAAACTGTGGTGTCTGAGTCCCTTGGAGCCAGATGGCCTGGGTTCCAATCCCGGTGCTGTTATTTAACAGTGCACCTTGGGTAAAGCACTCTCTGTGACTGTCTTTGTCTTAGTTTCATCGTTTAAATGGGGGTAATAATAGCATCTACCTTGTAGAGTTGTTTTGAAGATTAGGTGGGCTAGCGCATGTGGAACTCAGCACTATGCCAGGGCACAGGAAGGGCTTAATTGGAGTCATCATTAGGGGTGTTAGCGGTGTTGGAAGTACCGTGGTAGATACGCAGGAAGTAATCACAGGACTTGTGGGTCTTCGGCATTTCCATGGCACGGACTCTACCATAACACAGGCCAGGCGATTCACAAGTCCATCCCGTAGTGGAAAGGGGTCTGAGCAAGAATGTGGAAGGTTACTGGTAAATCAAGCCCAGCACAAGCCAGCTCCTCCAGAAAGCCCACGTGGGCTCCTCTGTCGCCCCATGACCACTTGCGTTGCAGAATTCGTATGGAAACTTGAGATTCAGAGAGATTGAATAACTCATCCATGGTCATGCAACTAGCAAATGTAAATCAGGATTTAAACACAAGGCCATTGGATCCCAAACCACGTCCACTTGGCAAGCATGGGGATCGTTTGATCATTTGTGCCTTGATACTTGGGAAGTTTCAGCATTAAATCATCTTAACCTGGGGCCTTCCAAAAATAAATCACTCCATTAAAACCTTGTTCAATGTTCCCTTTGCCTAAGATCTTTTTAAAGTTTTTTCTACCTTTTTTTTTAGTTAGTTTGTGTGATTTACATTTTCCCAGAAAACAGCTATCTTATGGAGATTTTCAAACTTGTGAGAGTAAACCAGTACATTTGTATTGTTACCATTTTAAATCACATCAGTTGTTCTGTTTCTTTTCTCATTAATTAGTTCTCTTCATTTTGATATTAGATGTATTCCAGTGCTGTATTTTGCAGCATCCAGTGCGGTAAGATGTACACACACGCACACACACACACACACACACACACAAAATTATTTTAAAATGTTGGAAGCTGCTCGATTTGATCAGAAGGTATCTTTAAGAGAGAATTCTTTTGGAGGGGAAAATGCTGTTATGAGCCTGTTGGGATATGAAAGGGTAGGCCTCCTGGATTCAGACAAAGAAGAATTATATTGTTCTACCCAAGAGAGCAATGAGTGAATCTGACAGCAGATGGCTGCAAGAGGGGTGCTGGGGGACCCCCAAGGGAGGAGGGCAGGGAAAGAGGGTCAAGCACCAAGATGGCAAGCAGGGAAAGGTTGGTCAAAGAGATTTGGGGAGACTAGGGGGGGAACCTGGGCATCCTGTGTGGGGGGGCCTGGACGGTTTGCTTTTACTGTTAAGAGAACTGGTTACTCCAAAGTTGGAAGAGATCCCAGTGAGAAGATTAGGCTAACCCCTGAAGTTGTATCAGCTTCACAAGCCGGCAAAAGGATGAATATGTGAATTTTTTATACTCTATTTTAAAAAATTTATTTGTATTTTTCATTTTTAGAGACAGAGTGAGTGCGAGCGGGGAAGAGGGGCAGAGAAAGGGGTGGGGGGTGGGGGGGGAGAGAGAGAGAGAAAGAGAGAGAGAGAGAGAGAGAGAGAGAGAGAGAGACTCTTAAGCACGCTCCATGCTCCTGACTCAGGGCTCAGTCCCACCACCCCGGGATCATGACCTGAGCCAAAATCAAGAGTCGGATGCTCAACTGACTGAGCCACCAAGCACCTGACCCAGCATCCTGAGGTTTCTACACTCTAAAATAAGGCTTGATAATATTTCATCCATAGGGTGGCTATGGGGATTAAAAAAGGTGATGCTTGTTAGAGACCTAGCATGATACCTGCTCACGGCAGACCATCACTAAGCATTATACACACTCCCAGAGAGGGGCAGACACACGATGATACTTCCATACCGGAGGGAGAGAGTGGATGGGTGGGAGTACTGGTAGGGTGGCCTAAAATCCTTGTAGGCCCAGGGAATCTAAACTCAGTTCCTGCTCAGCCCTGAGCTCGTGACAAAACAGCCAATGGGTGGCAGGACCCCTGAGTCGTTGGTGAAAAGCAGGCAGTAGAATCTGGAACTGTGCAATAACCCCCAGCCAGCTCATCTGCGACCTGGGATTTACAAGGCCCCATCCACAGCCCAGCCCGTGGGGCGGCTGTCCTGAATTTCATTTCTGATCCTCGCATTTGGGCCCCATCTCAATTAAGATCAGTTAGAAGTCAATTTCACAGTGGTTGGTTTTATAAGATCCCTGAAAAATGATAAGCTAGAAGCAGGCAATCACTTCTTTGGGGAGCAGAGGCCTTCCTCAACAGGGCCTCAGATGCTTTGTTTATTTTGATTTGATTTTAATTTGGTAAATAATGTTTATTTAATTTTATTCTGTGATTTCAAAAACAATATATATACAGGAGGGAAAAACAGCTGTTGTAGCCTTCATCAGAACTCAAACTAATGGGGATTTTTCCCTTCGTCGGCTGTGAGGCTTAAATAAATACATTTCCCAAAGCTGATAAGCAATCATTTCCAAATGTAAAAAAAAACCAGAAAGGTGGAAAGAAAAGGAATAAAATCATCCACCGTCCCACTACCCAGAGACCAACCACTGTTAACAGTTTGTGTGTGTGTGTGTGTGTTTCCTCCCTGTGAGTTTTCTCTAATTGTTTTACATGGCTGAGATCACACTGTGTGTGTGTGTAATTTGACATCCTGCCTTTTGTACTTAATGGTATACCATATGCATTTCCCTGTGTCATTAAAAGCTCTGCAAACGTCATTTTTAACGGCTACAAAATATTCCATTCTATGATTGAACCATAATCTACCTAACCGACTCCCTAAAGTGGAGCATTTAGTGCTTTCCAATTTTTTATTCTTATAAATAAAGTGCAGGGGACACCCATGTGTATAAATTTTGGTCTGCATTTCAGATTGTTTTCTTAGGATAGATTCCCAGAAGTAGAATTACTGGGTTAAAGGCTATGGACTTCTTGAGGTTCTTGAATCGATTGCCAAACTGCTTTTCTAACCAGCGGTCCCAATATCCGCCCCTCTAGCAGTGTGCGAGGGCCCCTCTGTGCACATAGGCAGTCCTGTCTGGTGCATTTTTTAAACCCTACACTCTGGGAAGGGAAATTGCCACTTGTCTGGGGTCTGGAAGGGCTTTGATTCCTCTGTCTCCCCTTGGGTGGCCCCAGAAAGGGTCAGTGCATTTCCACCCCCGCCTTGTCCCCTCCCCTTGTGTCTGGCTTCGTCGCCTTTCATCTAGGGCACAGAGCGGGGCTTGTGTCCTTGTTCCCATCAAGGGTGCATGACATAGCAGGAGGCAGGGGTCAGGGGACAGGTCTGTGAGTCTGAGGTCATTTGTAGCACTTCTCGGCAATTTATCAGATTCGAGGTATCCTGTTTTCTGCTCTTTCTTAAGTAGCCTTGTGTGTGTAAGAAGGCTTTGTGGCACACGTCCGATTGCTGTGCTCGAACGCAGCCTCACACTGGATAGCATGAGAGAAACCCTCTTCCCGATCTGTGCTATAGAGGTCACTGGACATGCCCCGATCAGAGGGCAGTGCTGAATTTAAAGAAAATATAAAACACTTCCAAGGAAAGACCATAAGAACCTTTCCACATGTGGAATTGGAGAGCTCCAACCAAATGCTGTGGGGATATGTGATCATGAGAAAAACAGAAACACAGGAGGAGGGAGGGCTGTAAGAACAGAGTCACCGTCACCCAGGGAGCGTGAGTGTCAGCAGGGAGGAGGTTGTGCGCTCACCAGGGAGAGGCAGGGAGAGGTTCCCAGCACCTGCGGGGGAGCCGGGGCTGTGGGACGAGTTCTCATAAACACTGGGACAACCGGTGGAACAACGGTCTCTATTTTTACCCATCAGGACATTGGGGCTTGGAGAAGTCACGTGTCCAGCCACCATCCCACAGCCAGTAAGAGAGAGGGAGGTTTCCACTCAAGCCCAGCCATGTCCTACTGTAGCTATGCTTCTCAACCTTAAACATTCGGCTGAAGGTCCTGTTCAAACGCTGACTTGGATTCAGCAGGTCTGTGGAGGGGCCTGAGAATCTGCATTTCCAACAGACTCCAAGTGATGCAGGCAGTGCTGGTCCAGGGACCACCCTGGGGGAGCCCTATGCCTGTGGCTCTCAAACTTCAGCAACGATCAGATCACCTGGAGAGCCCCTTAACACACGAATTGCTGGGCCCAGCCTGCAGAGGTTATGACTCAGTAGGTCTGGGTTGGGACCTGAGAATTTGCATTGTATCAAAGTCAGAGGTGCTGCTGTGGGGGGTGGTCCCTAGACCACCCTCTGAGAATCCTGCCCTACAGAGTAGCTTCATGGGGATGGGAGGGGAGCAGGTCTTCTGGAGAACACGGTGGGCCCTTATTCTTGGGAGAGTCTGGAGGTGGGATTGCAAAGAGATACCGCTCTTGTCATGAGACTCTTAGCTTTTGTGTCTGGCATCAGGAGGGACATGGCTTGTGTGTGCACGTACGTGTGTGTGTGCACACGTGTGTGTGCACGCGCATGTGTGTTGGGAGAGGCATGCTGAGTCTCTAAAGCCCTATGAATGTCCCTCCAGAACCAGGCAGTGACAGGAGAGGCATGAAAGTTTCTGGAGCGGCTTGAAGACTCCCCCATAAAAAAAAAAAAAAAAAGCCTGCCTTGCAGTACATCAGTTATATTATGTTGTCGAACAGAGTTTCCTGCTTGTTGGGTCTTGGAGTTTAATAAAAAAATATATTATGACTCATTCCAAACTTTACAAAAGTCCTCGGGGAATCTGAAGTGAATCATGTTAAGCTCCTGTTATAAAACAAACAGTCTTCTCTTTCACAAGCCTGGAGCCACAGCAGACTAGCAGTAGGGATGAGGGAAACAGAGGACAGGGAAGAAGACTCAGGGCAGGGGGTGAAATCTTTGCCCAGGGCTTCTCTTAAATAACCGGAGACTTCCAGGCCAAAGGAAGGCAGAACCCCAAGAGGCTGTAGCGGGGAGAAAGGCTCCTTTAATGCTGGGTCAACTCTGTTAAGAGTCAAAGGTAGCTTGAGGAGACAAGGCTACGGAGGTCAACGCCTCCAGAAAGCCTTCCTGGATTTCTTTAGGCAGAAGTGGTCTCAACCACGTGGCCCTTTATCTTTGCCTCTGAGCACAGAAAACAATACCCTTATACGCCGGCTGTTTGTAGCCATGGTGGCTTTCCTACGGTGCTAAATCTTTCGCGCTGGAAGAACTCAGGTATGCCTGTCTCCAGAGCGTCTATCCTGCATGCCACGCTCCTGCCAGTGCAGCAGGAGCTCGGCAACCATTTCACATTGGACTGACTTTATGAAGCTCCTCAGTCTCCGTGTCTATCTTCACACACTGAAGGAGGAGACGGCATACATTGTAAGAGCCCAGGCTGCACTGAAAATACCAAACTAGGGGGCAGGTTGGTGGGCAAGCATCCGTAGGGCCTTCACTGGCACTGGCTGTGTTCCCTCATGCTGAGTCCTGGCGGGGTGCCCTCCCTGGAAGCAGAGGGCATGTCCATGGACCCTGGCTCCCCCACTTACTAGCCAGGGGACCTTGGGAAAATCACTTCACCACTCTGTGCCTCAGTTTCTTCACCTGAAAGTCAGAGAGAATAATAGAACTAACATCATGGCACTGTTGAGAAGGTTAAATCAGATGACACATGAAAAACACATAGCATATGATCGAAATAAAGGAGGGAAGGAAGGAAGGAAGGAAGGAAGGAAGGAAGGAAGGAAGATTTTAAGTTAGTAGGACACAAGACCCAAATCCAAGAGAGAGAGAGAGACAGAGAGACAGCAGTGAAAGAGATGAAGTCCCTATATAATTCCAGGCCAAATTTCCAGATAAATGCATCATGGAAAGGGTAGATGAGGGGGCCAGATATACAGACTACTTTTACAGAGTGCTCAATAAACGTTAGCTATTAAGACATAGCTAAGCACACAAATGTTATTCATCCCATCTTTATTACAACCTGTGAGATGATTTTTATTTCTCAGATTTTAGAGCTGGGAAACTGGGGCCTCTCTCCATGGGACTGGCAGAGCTATCTCTCTACAGCCAAAGTTAATAGAAAGGCAAGGGAGCAAACTCAGTGGAAAATAATTCGACATCATGTAGGAAAGGTGAAGAGACTAGCCTTTTATGACCCAGCTTTCCACACCCAGCAGATAGGCACAGCCAAAGACACGTGCAAAGATGTCTATAGAGGTATTACCTACAACAGTCAAACACTGGAAACAAATCCCCCTCAACAGGAGGGCCGGTCATTTCTGGATACTCGTGCAAAGGAGTATCACACGCCAACAAAAATGAACACACTTGACCTACACAGTGTTTGAATGAATCTTGAAAACATGGGATTGAGCCAAGAAGACTGGGCACCAGAAGACACTTATTATGTGACTCCGTGGACACGACGTACAAAAACGGGAAAAACCAAGCGACACTGCTTCGGTGCACACACACAGATGTCAAGACAGCAAGGAAAAGAAAGGATGAGTTTTCATCAAAGGCAGAGTAGTGGTTTCCTCCAGGGTGGGGGCGAGGGGAGAATGAGAGGGTTGTGGGTGGGGTGGGGCCCGCAAGGCTTCGGGAGCATTGCCAGCGTTCCTCCTTGCTCGGGCGGTGACATGGGTGTCTGCTTCTTCATTACTCGCTGGCACCTACACGTGTGGTATACTTTTCAGTATGAATACTATGTTTCACAACAAAACATTCAAAAACTTCCAAACAAAACAAAAAGACAAGGATTACCTTCTAGGGGGGGACCCCAGACCGTCATCCCCAGAATTTAAAGCTGAGTCATTTAAAGACCTAACAGAACAGGAATTCAGCATGCAAGAAGAATGTGCCAATGCCAAGCCTCCAGCAGTGACCTGGGGGCTCGGTCTTCCTTTCCGATGGCAGAGAAAGCATCAACACCAGAGTTACATCCTACTGAGGCCCCAACAGGTCCGCACCTTGGGTTCAATGTTTATGTTCCTTATTGCTAATCCTTACAACAGCACCCGATGTAACCATTAACAATTTATTATAGCTATGGAAATACGTGAACATTGCATCGTCTTTTGGCCAGGAAGTGTGAGAACCAGGATTTAAGCCGGGTCCGTTCAGGCCGATGCCTCCAATGCCTCTGGTGCCATTATACTATATGGCCTCCTTCTACACCAGGCTCACATTGTTGAGGAACTTCTTTCATTGATTTATATTTAAAAAAAAATATTTCTTTAGTTTTGGGAGAGTGCAAGTGGGGGAGGGGCAGAGAGAAAGGGACAGAGGATCCTAAGCAGGCTCTGCGCTGACAGGCTGACAGCAGCAAGCCTGGTGAGGGGCTCCAACTCACAAGCCACAAGACGACCTGAGCCAAAGTCGGCTGCCCAACCGACTGAGCCACCACCCAGATGCCCCTTGAGGAACTTCTTTTACATCAAAGACTGAGCAAGGGAATTTTCTGGACTCCCAGAGCACTTGAATACTGACAGCTGTTAAGACTGTGTACCTGTCCCTTCCTCCCATTTTATAGGTAAGGACACAGATAAAGGCAGTGAGCTGCAGTGTGGTCCGCACCTTCGGCTGGGTCCTCACAGGAGAGCACAGAAGCCCTGTTCCCCCGGGCGGCTCACACTCTGGCCCCTCTGAAAGGCGCAGGGCGGAGTCTTGCGTCTCGTTGAAGAGATAACATGGGTTTTCTGGAACTCGGTGGTGACTTCAGGGAGCTTCCCTGAGCATCTCTGAGGCTCAGGGTGGAGACACTATCACTCGAACTCTGAGACACCCGCGCAAATCTCCCAACAAGCTACCTGGCACCCAGTAGGCATCTGATAAATAAATCCTTGTTGACTGAGTTCTCACGCAACGGTCTAGATGATTTAGGGGTTAGAGCAGAGGTCCTGCAAACCTCTCCTTCCTCAGAATGCATTCGGTTCTGGGAATTAGCAAAGGTGAACCCCTCCCTTTGTGGCCAGGGACCACCATGTCAGAAAATTCCCGCCAGGGCCAGAGAAAGGGGTGTTGCTGGCACACAGAGTAAATCTGTGGCAACTCTTTCAGAAGTGCCCACCATGCCTTGGAGAGAGCCTGTCTGGGGTGTCTCGATTGTATCTATAATTCTATCCCTAAAGTCATTTGGCACATCTTTCCAAGGTTGCAAAAATAAAACTCCTGCCCGATAGAGGCAGTAAAAGGATTTGCAAAGAAAAAAAAATCTTCAAATACTATTTTTAAAAAACTACCTTTTCCCCCTTTCCTTCTCTATCTTCACTAGAGACCTTTGAGTTATGAAGTGCACTTAGCACCATTAATTGCCATGGAAACTACAGCATCTTCCGCAGAATATGGTCAACTTTTTCTGCAGAGAGTTTTTTTTTTTCTCTTTCAGCAGAGACTTTGAATAATGGGCTGTTTTTGTTCCTTTGGTGGGAAGACAAGTTTCTCCTCCCCCATCCCATTCTTTCTGATGTGTTACTTCCCGTGGCCACAGCTCCATGATAGCAGGAGCTGGTTACCAGGTTTCTGAAAGGCCAGGAAAGAGGAAGGATGCCCTCTGAATTTTAACTTTCTGCTGATGCTGCCTGTGGGATCCAGGTGTTCTCACCTGTTCTTCATCAATGATTTGCTCTTTACCCATTTTATTCAGCACCATTAACAACAACCCTAGTGGCAAAACTGTTTGATTGTGTGCTTACCATAAAAGCAATGAGTTTGATCCAACATTATTATCTGGTACTTTTAACTACACACTATGCATTCTTGGTGCACTAGATTTTCCTTAAAGGAACCATGTAAATATTAATACTGTCCCCCATTTTACAGATGAGGAAACTGAGGCACAAAGAGATTAATCCACCCGCCCCCAGGCACAGTGCTAACAAACATGCTGAGAAAGATTTGGACACGGGCCCTCCTAATTCCAAATCTAGTCCATGCATTTTCTACCACGCTTCTAGTCTACCTTTAAAAGAAATGACAGTATAATCCTCAGCCAGTAACTAAATCATTAATGAATTGATGGGATCATTAAATATTTATTAAGCCTTGACTACTTGCCAGGCACAATGCTGGGTCCCGTTTCAAATTTATCTACCCAGCAAACTCAGCCATCTGAAACTCTTCCGAGAAACAGGAATTATGCAAAAAAAGCTTCTGAACCACCCAAACATATCACAACATTCACACGCTTTATTTATTTGAGAAATACTCCCCCAGCTTCTTCACTTTCTCTATACACAATGTGAATAAGCTGGTCATCTAAAATCAGAGATCTGGGTTTGTACTTCACATCTGTCACTCCCCAGCTATGTGGCCTTGGGTGATTTATCTCCTCCAAGCTGGTTTACCGTATTTAAAGGAGGAGTGATCTCAGAAGTCGGTTTCAAAGACCTAATTAGAAAACATATGTAAGGTGACTGTTCCAGTAACTGACATCTAGTAAGAGCTGAATATCCGTTGATTCTTAGCCGTAGTTACAGCATTATGCATTCATTACAGACACGTTTACTATGCACCACTGGTTCCCAACACACCGTCTACCCCTGCTCTGTACTTAATTTCTCCTAAGAAAATGCCTGGGCAGCTGCAAGACTGAGACAACCCGAGGACAGGGCTAAGCAAGGTGCCAGGCACAGGGCAGGCACACAGAAGTACCTGTGTTTGTGTTGCGGTTACCCAGGATACAAGGTACAAGGTGGGAGATAGCAGAGCTGGAATAGGACTACACATCCCGTGACTTCCAACCCTGCACAGAGGGGTAATTCGATTGCAGGCATTTGTCCCAGCTGAGGAATGGAGCCCCCCGCGTCCCTGAGGGTCCACGCTGCTGCCCTACACTCCCTTTTGCATCTTTCAAAAGTTTGGCTGGAACTTTGGTTCTTCTAATTGAGGCTGTCTGGTTTCCGGGCATTAAAGAAAGGAACGGTCCTAGGAAATATTGCCTCCTATCAATCCAACATTAGACACAATTCAATTTCTTAATGACATTTGTGATCATTATGCCATGTTTCTAATTGAAAATGAATAATTGAAATTCTAATTATTACTGGAGTCGATAGAAGGCGACTCTAGACAGCAACCTGTTAGGCAAAGGCTTTAATTCTTGGTCATTTTTTAAATCCAACAAGTGTCTGGTTATTCAATTATTTAACAAACATGCGTTCTGGGGGCTATACCCTGGTGAGAAGTTTAACATAGAAAGGACCCTGTAGTGGTTTTGTGTTTTGTTTTTTGTTTTTGAGGAGCTGCGTTAGGCTTCTGGTTTCAGGATCTGGCAATGTGGTCGAATGAATTCACGGGATCATCCTTCTTACCAACACTATATAGAAATGTAGAACAAAATCAAATGAAATAATTAAATAAGAAACATTAAACTAGAGCACTGGATAAAAGAGCTGAAGCTGTGGTGAGTGGCCCAGCTTAGGGCTGGGGTTTTAACATCCACTGTGGGGTGTGGGGGGAGAAGATGTAGACCCAGCTGCATGGAAAGGCAGGGGATGGAATGGAGCCGCTAAAACCCCTGCATAGGCTCAGGACCTCAAAAGGGTCTCTTCCCTCCACAAATGAGATCTCTGCCCATGGAACTAGAGAGGTTGAGAAGCTTATTTTTGCTCAGGACTATGCACAGAAAAAAAAAAAAAATTACCCCATGATATGGAAAAACTCAATCCTGTACCATATGCAAGTACAAAATCCAAATTTATATCACCTCTGGGCGGCAGGAATTCTAAACCAAGATATTAAAGTAAAATCTGGCCCAGGGCCAGTGAAACCTCTCTGGTGTTCGGTCAGATCAGGCACAAAATAGCTCTATAGATTCTGTAAAGGCACTCCCATGGCCCTGAATGCAGGGAAATCCCACTCAAATAAAACAATAACCACCACTAAAACCACATCACCCGAAGATGAGCTTACACACACACACACACACACACACACACACACAAATTTACATATCACCCAAGAAAACACTTCCCCAGCAGAGGCACAATAAGGAAGCTTAACACTCTTGAAATACTAAAATTATCTGATAGATTATAAATGTACTTAAATGACAAAAAAACGAAAAGTGAAGGAATAAAAATCATATTGAAAGGACAAGCCACTATGAAAAAATTAAAGGCAGGTTTGAAAAAGAACTAAATAAAACCCGAGACATTAAAAAACAAACAAACACACAGTCATTAAAACTAAAATCCAGAGGCTAGGGGCACCTGGGTAGCTCAGTTGGTTAAGCATCCGACTTCAGCTCAGGTCATGATCCTATGCTTCATGGGTTCGACCCCGCGTCGGGCTCTGTGCTGAAAGCTCAGAGCCTGCTTCAGATTCTGTGTCTCCCTCTCGCTCTGCCCCTCCCCCACTTGCACTCTATCTCCCCAAAATAAATAAACATTAAAAAATTTTTTAAATAAATAAAATAAAATAAAATAAAATCCAGAGGCTAAATGATATAGGAGATTAAGTGCAGCTGAAGACAGGTCTAGGGAACTCAAAGATGAGTTCGAGGAAATTTCCCATAATGTAGCCCAGGGAGATAACTGGAAAATATGACTGATGTATGAAAATAAAGGTGGATCGAATCGCAAGAGCCAACATAGATCTCAGAGGAATTTCAACAGGAGAGAATAGGGAGGAAACATTTGAAGAACTAATAGTTGAGAATAGTCCAAAGTTGAGAATCACATGAAACTATGGAATAGTCAAGGCAAAGAAAAAAAATAGTAAGGGCTCTGAGTGTTGGCTTCCTGTAGTTTTCTCAAGAAGACCATCCTTGGGAAGCCGAAGAATGAAGAGATTAAAAAGAAGCACAAGACTTGGCAAAATCATCCACGGGGAGAGCGGCGCTCAGTTGAGCAGTCTATGCCATAGTGTGTCAGCCAGAGAACTTAGGCGAGCACTGTACGAGCAAGTGTATAGAGTGGAAGACCGCATCACTGTTCCTGATTCTTCATCCCACTTCATGCCCTGAACTTTCCAGTACTTCCCCACGAAGGCAGAGAGTTGAGACTATGCCCCAGGTATCCCACAGATCCAAGGGGGACGAGGGCTCAGGACACAGACCAGGATCCAAGCTGCAGAGCGGAACCACACCCAGTGGAGTGCAGTTTACATCAGCTGACAGATACATGGGCCGCAACAAATTACTGTTTTAAGCTGCTATATTTTTGAGTGTCTCGTTAATGGTGCATGATGCAGCAACAGTTGCCTAAAACATGTATTATCTCAGTAGACATCCCAACTCGGAAGTGGGCACTGTTGCTCATTTTATCCTTCAGGAAACTCAGGAGCTCCAAGAAGCAAGAAGTGATGTAGCTTGCCAATGTCACACAAGAGTAGGTTCAAGAGCTGAGGCTTACTCTGTACGTAAAGCGTAAACTTTGAACTTCTATGCAGACCGCTCTCAGCGCGTTTGTTGGGTGAATGGGTGGATGAATGAACAGATGAATAACGACCCATCTACTGGGGCCAAACACATCAACTGCACTCACTCAAACTCACACTCAGGGTCTGGACACCTTCAGGCCAGGACAAACGCATCAGGGTACCCAAGGAGGCTCATGTTCCTTTTATGGGGTGTCTGAAGGACAAAGGGCTTGCCTAGAAAATGAATCCTCTTTGTGCCAGTAGAAAAAAAAAAACACTAAAGTAGAAAATAATCACAGCCTGTCAGACGCCTTGGCATGCTGACGATCTTCATGGTCCAGCAGATGGTGTCAAGGATGTGACCCCCGGAGGCTCACAACAGGCAGCTGGCAAAGGCCTCATCTCAATGGATGGCACGGAGTCCCACAGCTGATCCGTGTCTTAGCGTATGGTATCTAGGAGCTGCCAGAGCACCAGCCGACTAGTAGAGCTCCCCCTCTGAACCACTGGGATGCTAAATAATGAATTGTCTTGTTCCACTTGGGGTGGGAACAGGCAGACCCTTCTGAGAGGTTACAGAGGGCTCCCTGCTCAAGTAACAGAATAAAGATGTTCAGACCCTCATCCCCTGCTGCAATTTGCCGTCTCAAAACAAACGGAAATAAAATCAATGATAAAATGAAAAGATTTGAGATGTGGATCCCACCTTTGATTTCCTAAAATACTTTAAAATTTATTCCTGGTCCAGTAGGGGGAAAAAAAAATAGACAAAGGATATGAAGAGTCCGCTCAGAGAAGAACAAACATAAACAGATAATAAACACGTGAAAGCTGTTTGGCTGTGCTGATAATTAAAGAAAGGCAGATAAAAACAACAATGGGAGAGCACCGTCTCCCCACCAGGCTGACAACAATGGAAGAACCCGCTAATTTCCAGTGTGTGCCCCTCTTCAGCTTCTGCTGGCAGGAACAACATCTGGCAGGAGGACAATTTGGCAACAGGCACCAACACTGAACTATATATACTTTTGGGTGTCAGTTCTTTTATTAAGAACCGACCCTCCAGCTATCACCTAAATACGCCTGGATAGGTGTAGATATAATTCCCTAAAGAGTTCAAAACACAAGCAGTATCCAGTTCAGAAACCGAGAAATACTTGAGTGTCTGCAGACAGAGGAGGAGGTTGGCGATGTCTGATGTGTTCAGACTGTAAGGATGTGCGGCAGCTCACGAGAGCCAGTGAGTTCCTAAGAACGGAGAATGAAGCATCTCAATGTGCCAAGGTGGAGAAAATGACCTCTCTGGTGTAAATAAAACATGGGTCTACATTTGTTTTTGTTTTTTTTTTTTTTCTGGAAGAATACCAACAAACGCTTTTAGAGTGGTCACCTTTGGAGAGAGGCAACTAGGAGCCTAAGGTGAGTTATGTGTTCTGTTTTATCTTTCTGTACTCTGTGCTTTCTGACCATGCACATCTATTTTGTTTTCTTTACGTTAATAGGAGTTATCTGGGCAGTGAGATGTAAAGGCCATTGTTGTTTTCCTTTCCCTTGGACACATTAAAGATCTAACAAATGTTATAACTTGGTATCATACTGCACGTTGATTCTAATGCATGCAAGCGTGCCAGGCAAGCGAGGTCGGGGTGGAGGAGCAGAGGCTGCGAGACCCTGTGCCCTGGGACGGACAGGGCAGGGGAGATGTTTTGAATCCCCGCGTGGGCTCCTTGGGAAAGCCCAAGAGGTTCTCCCCTGGGGACAACCAGAAAAAGAAGGAATCGGGGCTTGGAAGGTGGAAAGAAGGCAGCCTTGAAAACGTCAAGGGGACAAAGGAAAGTCTCGTACTCCTAGAAGGGCCTAGTGTGCCTTCTTAGGAGATAGGGAAAAGCAGGGGTGCCAGTGCTGGGGGAGGATCCCCCTGGGTTGACAGGGTTCTGTTTTGTTCAGGAGCATGGGCAGGAGCCCCATGGGTCGCAGCTCATGGTACAAATCCTCCTGCAGGTTGAGGAGGCAAAACAAAGGCGCTTGCTATTTTCCATCTCAAGTGTCCAAGCTTTTTTTTTTTTTTTATGTTTATTTGAGAGAGAGAGACACACACACACAGAGTGCAAGCGGGGGAGGGGCAGAGGGAGAGGGAGACACAGGGTCCAGGCTCTGAGCCCATCAGCACAGAGCCCAGTGTGGGGCCTGAACTCAAAGACCATGAGACCATGACCTGAGCCCGAGTCAGACGCGTAACCGACTGAGCCATCTGGGTGCCCCCCAAGTTTATTTTCCCAGTGGACTCTCCGCTGAGAGGCACAGACAACCCCTTTCTCCTTTACCCCTCTGGGCCCAGCACACAGTAGGACCTATCTGTGGAACGAATGGGATGCTGACACCATCTGTTCAGTCTGGCCTCCCATTTTCCTGACACCTGGTTTGCACCTCTCACCCGTCCCTGCACGCCTGAAGCCAGGTATCTGTTGGCAGAGCCTGAGTCCGCAGGCAGAAGTGATTTACGCACGCAAAGAAGTTCAAAGAACTCCTCCTGGGAAGGCTGACCTATTTCACCAGTTCGGTGATATCTGAGCAATAAAGATTCATTTGACTCTATTAGATCAAATGTAAAAATAAAACTAAAATTAATTAAAAACTACAGCATCCAGCTCCTTACAAAAACACCTTTGATGTGCATTCAGCACACGGAACAGCTGCAGTTAGAGAAGGCAATGAGGTTTCAATTATCCCAGCTACTGGCGGAAAGAGATAACGTGGATAAAAGAAATCCACAGATAATCAAAATTTTAAAACCCTTTATTCTTTCTCTCCATTTCAACTTCATTCTTAACACACTCTTGTGAGGACCTGTAAGGAGTGTTCAGGTTTGTTGAGTCTTCTCTCTTCTGTCCCTTTTTCTAAGAGATAGAGAGATGTTAATAAGGCTTCCCGTACGGAGAAGCCACTGTTTGGTCAGGACAGGGCTGGGCTGGATTCTCTCCATTTGCCCCTCTAGCTCCTTTCTCTGCCCTTTCCTATGCTGCTCTGGGCTCCAGGAGGCTGATCTTTGGGGGCATTATCATTGATTTTCCTTTCCTTCTGATATCTGGTTGGGTTTAGCCAATGGGAGGCACCAGCCTCAGGGTGGAATGAAAATAAGCCTGGGGTAATTATCCCCCCCCAACTCCTCCCTGCTACGCTGCGATTGGCAGTGGCTTCTTTCTTCTTTCTAAGGTGCTGTCCAGCACCCTCTTCTCCAGGTAAAACTCTCTCAGTATCTACTCCCACTCCTTCCCTGCTGATTCTAGTGTTGCACCATCCCTTACCAGTTTCCTTGAAACGCTGACCTTCATTAAACTTTCCTCAATCACCTCATTTGAGAGCGAGACCAGTTCCCTGCAGTGACCACCTATCATCTCGTTTCGTACGCTCGTTTCCCAGAGGAGTGGAGAACCCCAAAGAGGATAGCAGATTTGTCTATGGTCACACCTCCAGGAACTGGCAGAGCTAGGCTCCCCAGCTGGGACTGTCCAACCCTGAAAGCTTAGAGATCTGACAACTTGATCACGTCGCTGAGAAACGAGAGCAGTCAGTGAGAATTTGCAAAATGATGCCAACTACAACAGAACCACTTTAAGATTCCATCTCAGAGTTGAAAGGATCAGAAAGCTGGGTCTTTAAGAGTGTCTGTGACAGCTGTGTCTGGATCTGGTAGGAATCCTGCCTTTTCTCAATTACCTTGCCTTTCTGGATTCCAACTCCTAAAGTCTTGCTCTGAGCCTCACTCTGGCTACCTCCGGATTTCATGACTTCTACTGGGTCATCGGGCTTTGAGGGGGTGGGGCGTTTGGCAGTGAGATGGAAGCTCAGGTAGGTCACTAGTCAACCCTCTCTGCCTTCGTTCATCCATCCATCCGGTCACACCACAATTACTAGGGGACGGTTCTGTTCCAGGCCCTGTGGGGTTGCCAGGATAAGCAGGGCATGGCAGGGCACCCAGTCAGGCAATTGTCACATATGTGAAGAGATCTGCACAGGGGAGAGTATACACAAGGAACACCAGAGGGTGCCTCACCTAGCTGGGATCAGTGGCAAAGTCTTCCTGGAGAAAGCAGGCCCTGCATTGCATTTTAAAAGATGAGGAGGGGTTGGTTTGATGGAGGGATGGGAGGCAGGGGAGTGAGGTAGAGCAAAAGACGATGTGATGCAATACCAGATGCATCCCGTGCTCAGCATTTCTGAGCACGGGATGCACCCCGTTGGTAGGAGATGGGCTGTGAAGGCACATAAGGACTAGTCACGGTGGACCTTGCTCATTGCACCAAGGAACTAGGCCTAAGTAATGAGACTAGCACCCAGGGTCCAGGCCAGCCTAGAAGCCTCAAAAGCTGGATGCTGTCTCCCAGAGAAAACATGTTATACCTTCTTAAGTAACTTTTTAAAAAAATTTTCACCATTCAGGAGTGAGTACAATAGTTTAATGAATCCCAGTAGACCGATCACTCAGGTTGCCATTCCTTAATTTCCTCCAGTTTCAGGTCAGGATTGGATGTAGGGCCTGAAGTACACCAAGCTTGCAGGTGCAAAGGTCCTCAGCTAGGAGAGAACAGTGGGAGGGGTCACAGGCCAGCTGGCCGAACGAACACCGGCCAGAGGTGCTCCTGGAAGTCTGATAGCAGCCACGGCAGGCAAATGCTGATCTGCTTGATTCCGTTCACCTGCACCTTGGAAGGATGGGGGCGAGGGGTACTCAACTAGTGCAATAAAAATAATAAACAAGGAAGAGTGGACATGTGTCTTTGGCACATGGACTGCCAGACATCTGCCAACCAGGCCAAACCTCCCCAAGTAGAGGCTTCTGGAATAAAAGAGAATACACAGGCTACCGGAGCAGATCACACAGAACCTCCACCTGACCATTATCAAGGCCACTGCACATGCTGTTCAGGAGGGAAAACTTCAAACTGAACCCGAGACCAGAGTATGCCAACTCTGCAAATGCTATTGTTAAAAATCATCACAGATAATGTGGTTTTAATTAGAAGGGTTGAGATACTGGCAAACGTTCAGAAGGCTTGTCATCTGAGAATCTGCTGGCATCGTGGATGCAGACAGTCTGCAGAATGTGGGCCTGGTTGGGTGGAAAAGTTCAAGCCTTCTTGCAAACGCCTGTGACTGAAGGGGTCGCTCGATTCGTGGTACAGACTGAGCAGATAGAAAAGCTAATGTTATCCTCCTTACATTAATGAGGAGAAGGAGGAAGGAGGTTTGGTGGCTTGTCATGTGCCAAAGTAGAAAGGGTTTTATAGTCAGGAAAAAAAGGCCTCTCTATCCGGTACCAATGGTGAGATCTTGGGCAAGATGCAGTATCTTTCTAAGCCTTGGTTTCCTCGTGCGTCAAATGAAGACAACCATACCCACACCCCCAAGGGGTTATGGGAAAGATTCAGTGAATTCATGCACCTTGACGCCAGAAGTGACCTGGTGTGAGCTGGATGCTCAGAAGGCATTTGCTTCCTCTTCTTTTCCTGCTTCCCCAAGCTGGTAGGCAGCGGGGCCTGTATCTGAACCCAAGTCTTTGTGAAGCCAAAGGCCAATGCCCTTCAACAATGTCACACAACCTCTCACCCTTCGCGGCAAGGGACTAGGACAGGGCTTTATTTCACACGGGCCAAGTCTGCAGTAATCAAAAGTGGCCTTGACTTATGAAACACCAGTTTGCAACAGTGAGAAGTTTCCTGCCTGTATCTCTGACTCCTATCACTAGGGAATCTTTCCTGGCGGTGACTCCATTACGTACCAATAGATGGCCAGGCCTCTCAGCACATCACATAATCCTTGTCTGCTAACTGAGCCAGGGGCTTAGGCAGATGTAGTCATTTTAACCAGGGAGGCTCAGGAAAAACTGCTTGTTATTTTTAAGCAGGTGCCCCCCACGGGGCTTCCTAGAGCGGTGGGCATGTCAGTTATTCATGTGGGCTGCCCCCATCTCTAGGCAGGCAGATGCCCTTCATACTCATCTGACACGAAACAAGCCCAAATGGGCAGCCTGAAGCTGAGTTTCAGTACTGGCTCCACCACGTCCTCGCTGTGTGGCCACGACTGGTTCTGCCACTTCTCTGGTCCATTCCAAAATGACAATGACTGAACATGGTTGGTCCACAAATACAGACTATCTACAGTGTGTTGTGCCTTGTGTTCTGTACTAGAAATATGAGAAAGATTTATACTTGGGCTTGGAGGAGCTCACAGTTCTGAAAAAAGTTGGAGGGTGTTGCTGGGACAGAAGCAGACATGCAACGCTGAGAATACTGCTTGGCTCGAAGGAGGGAATAGTCAATTATGTGCCTACTCAGACTACATCGCATGGCTTGGCTGAGGGTCAAATAATGCAGAGGATGTAAACTGAAAATACTGTTTCAAAGTAAGCTAGTTTCATTTGTCTTCCATCCATCCACTTATTCATACACTCTTCACCCATCTATTCACCCATTTAAACAACAAACATTTAGTGTCTGCTACGCACCAAGCACTAGACATTGGTCATACATCAGTGAATGGAATGGATG
>NW_026058654.1:0-21598 GCF_023721935.1 Panthera uncia
CCCTGTATTAAAGCTCCACGCGTGAAGGAGAACCCTGCAGTCTTAAACTATATGTATGTCAACACTTCCTGAGTGCGACAGGCACAGCGGTAGCAAGATAGGTTATTTTATGAGATTCACGTACAGGCTCTTTAAAATTTTACCGTCGTGTGTTTAGTTTAATGCGCATTTCGGAAGTTGTTTTTTGTTTTTGTTTTTTCCATTTGTGCTTGCTACAGAGTTCCTTTTCTGAAAGAACTTTGCTAAAGCAAAAAAGAAAGGGAGGGGGTAGGGCGTTTCTAGAACAATATTAAATAGATGATAGCACAGTGAGTGTATGACTATGTCGAGTATTTGAGGGTAGGATTTGGGGAAACCCCGTAGATATTTCACATACACCCAGCCTGCACTCGGCACCAGCCCACGATACCAGGGTAGCCACGCGGACCCGGTGACATTATGAGGACAGCAGGGACAGCACCGATATCCGTTAGATAGCTATTCGGAGACCCGGATCTCAGACAAATGTCTCTTTTCCCTTAAGTGCTTTGAAAGAACCAAAAAAAAAACCCTCAAGCCCCTTTTGTCTGCCACGTCAGCTTTATGGGACTTGTCAGGTTCCCGGGTGGAATGGTTGTGGATGTGGATTTATGAGACTTATTTGCGTGGCACGGTGACCGATCGGGGTGTCACATCCTCGTACACAGCACACAGCCCGTGCAAAGCGCGGCCCCTCGTGCGGCAGCCGCCACGAGCACACAACAGGAGGCTACTCCCCTGTGGGGCGGGTGGGGGGCACTGAAGCCACGGCCACTGGGACGTCGCTCCCCTGCTCATTCGCGGACGTCATCATTTTTTGCATCGCGGCGTCTCCTCGCAGGGGCCAGGCCACGTGGGCTGTTTCAGAGGCTGCTCGCTCCATAGCTCCGTCCTGGCCAGCTCCCTCCGAAAGAGACCCTGAGGTCAGGTAGGACATTTTGCTTTATCGTCTGTCTCTCCCAACTGGACGTGAGTTCTCCAAGGGAAGACATGTGGGCTCGTGGGATTCTTGTCCCCCAGAGCAGCGCTGGGCACGTGGGGCCATGTGGCACAGTTGTTAACTGCTTGCTGAATGACCGAACATCACAGTGGCTTAAAAGCACAAATTCAGAATTTTGTATGGAAGCTTTTGATTGTAGTTTTGAGTAAGCTCTGCACTCAACGTGGGGCTGGAACCCACAACTCTGAGATGAAGAGTCCCACACTCCCCCGGTGCCCCCCTCCTGGTTTTATTTTAATGTCAGCAGCTGTGTTGGTTTGCTGGGGCAAACCCCTATTAAGTGGAAAGAACAATTTGTAGCTTCAGTGAAACCTGGAGTACTGTGGGTGGTGGCTCAGAGGACAGATGTGTTGTGTCTCACTCTTGAAGGCCAGGAGTCCAGAATCAAGGTCCCTCCTGAGGGCTCTGAGGGAGAGCCTTCCCAGGCCCCTCTCCTCGGTGTGCGGACGGCTGGCTTCACCTTGACATGGCGTTGTCCCCATAGGGTGTCTGTCTACAAGCTGCCCTTTCTTCGGGGGACGTGCGGTCACCGTCCCGCTGCTTCGGGGCCCACCCTGGAGCCACCCTTGAACGGGGTTGCCTCTGTGCCCGTGAGGTCCCGTTCCAAAGCGCTGGGGTCGAGAGTTCAGCATATGGATTTAGACGGAAGTACAGGGCCACCCATAATAGCAGCTAATTATATTCTTTCCTCTTTTACTTACTCTGCGGATCAGATTCAGCCGACTCAGCCTTACAGGGCCAGAGACCAGGTGGTACCCAGCCCCCCGTCCCCCGACCCCCCTCCTGAAGCCACGCAGATGCTCATTCCAGCAGCAACCATACCAGTGGCTTCTGGAAGCTCAGTGGCTTGGGGATCTTCTAGACAGAGAACATCTCGCGTGGGGATTCTGGCTCACCCCGAGTTCGGCGCATCAGAGGACAGAGATCAGGCTTCCTGTGTCCAGAATTTGCACTGAACGTCGATTTTCTTTACGGAACGCTTAATCATCCCTGTGTTACAACAGAGCCAAGGACATTTTGAAAAGATGGGAGGACACATTTGGGTTTTAAGCACCCAAGGACTGAGTGGACTGAACGGAGGTCAAGCACAAACGGACGAGGGGCCGCCCAGGTGGCTCCGTCGGTGAAGCGTCAGACCCTGGGTTTCAGCTCAGGTCAGGATCTTGTGGGTCGTGAGTTCGAGTCCTGCGTCGGGCTCTGCGCTGACATCACAGCTTGGGATTCTCTCCCTCTCTCCCTCTCTCTGCCCCCCACCCCCCTCCCCAGCTCATGCTCTTTCTGTCTCTCAAAATAAATAAACTTAAAAAACAACAGCCATGTGGCGGTGGCACGAGCCGGCTCAGGGGCGCCCAGACCGCTCAGGAAGCATCCCCCCCCCCCCCCCCCCCCCGGCTGGTGGGTGCCCGGGGCCTGTGATGACGCGCTCAGCGCCCTGCACGCCGCCTGCGGGGGCGCCCGTGCCGACGTTAAGCAGGTGCCGCGGCGCTGCCTCCCAGCCTCCAGAGTCACCTCCTGACCCGGGCAACAGCAGAGCCACACGTAGGGGACCCCACCCCCTAGGCAGAGCATGAAAAGGAGGAGAGGGCAGGGAGTGACGTGCCCAAGGTCGCCAGCAGAGGCCGCCCAGCAGCCCAGCCCGTTTCCCGCATCCACTCCAGCGACTCCCCTCCCTCACCACGGGGATGCTGAGTGGGCGTGGCCTCTCCGGGGCCAGGCTCCTCCCCGAGAAGCCAGGCGTCCTCACCTGCCCGTCGTGGGCTCCCACAGGCCCTCCCTCGTCGCAAATTCCACTCCTGCTCCTTGGGGGAGAGGGCCGCACCCGCTGGTCTCACGCAGAAAACGCCCAATTAGCAAAATTGACCTCTGAAAGCCCGTGCCTTCGTCCCAGCTCAGGCTCATGGCCCACCTCGTGCACAGATCAAACCAGCCTCCGCGCCCATCAGCAAGAATCGTTCTATTTGTGCGAAGTATTAAGTGGAAAGAACAATTTGTAGCTTCAGTGAAACCTGGAGTCTTGAGCAAAATCCAAATGCAGCAAAACCCGATTTCAAGCAAAGTCACATTTCATGAGGCATTTCTTATGGGCAGTAAAGGTAGAGGGTGTCGGTGCTAAGAGGCCGCTGGGGCGTTGATTTCCCCCGTCTTAGGACAAATGGGGGGCTTTTGCTAATGTGTCCTAATGCCCGTCCTTTAGGTGCGCCCCAGTCTCCTTGTGGCCAAGGTGACCAGTTGCGTTCAACACATCATTTAAAAAAGACATTTTTTTAATGTTTATTCATTTTTGAGAGAGAGAGAGAGAGAGAGAGAGAAAGACAGATTGCAAGCTGGGGAGGGGCAGAGAGGGAGGGAGACACAGAATCCGAAGCGGGCTCCAGGCTCCGAGCTGTCAGCCCAGAGTCCGACGCGGGGCTCGAACCCGCGAACCGCGAGATCCCGACCTGAGCCAAGGTTGGAGGCTTCACCGACTGAGCCACCAGGGTGCCCCTCAGTACATCATTTTAATGCAAGACCTGGGAGAAGTTTCTAAACAGCAGGTGCCTGTTGCTGCTGATTCGCTCTTGCTGCTCTGGGGGCTGATGCTGACCAGGACGCTCGAACTTTGACAGTGGAGATGTGGCTTACTGAGTGCTGGCAATCAGGTTTGCTCAGCTATGTTGATGTAGCTTCCCAACTATTCACGAGGATTTACGTACTCCACTCCTGGAGGGGGGCAGTGAGCAGGGCAGAGGTGTGCACGCACGTGTGTGTGTGTGTGTGTATGTGTGTGTGTGTGTGTGTGTGTGTGCCTTGCTGATACTTTCAGAAGCTGTACCTCTGCATATACCCTGAGGAGTCCAATCTTTCTGCAGACTTTGTCGGTCAAAACCGTGTGTAACACGCTCCCAGTGACAAGGTGCTGGTGACAGAACAGATGGGTGTTTGCCAGGCGTGACTGTTCCGGGCTTTTCTGTGTTGTTCTCTATTCTGTCTGGCTGGCAAGTACACAAGAGATACCGTTTCTAGCACCCCGAGAGACCAGCACACCTGACAGCAGGTGGGATCCAAGGAAGGTGTGTGCCTGCGTTCGGTAAGACGTGATCACCGGGGGAGCGGGGCGAAGGGCTCACAAGAAATCTAGGATTGCCCGGTTGGTTTTGCAACTTCCTCGTAACCTCAAAGCATCAAACTATTTTAAAATGAAAACTTATTTTTAAAAAATACTGCAGTGTTCTGTTTCCTTCCAGAGGCAAAATTCTTACTTTGCCTGGTATTTGCATCCATATCGCTGATGGGGATAGTGACGTTGATGCATCTTGCTTTGGGGTGTGTGTGTGTGTGTGTGTGTGTGTGTGTGTGTGTGTGTTTAGGCAATATCTATAAATTTCCAACAAAGGACAAAATATACCTCTCCCCCCCCCCATAAGGGCACTCCTTTCTATGCCTCCATCCTTCCAATAAAATAATCATATTTTGTCTGGGTTCATATTCAGTGTTTAAAATATTATAAGCACATGTGCTAATCACAGTAAAGCCAAGTATGAAATTCTGATCACGTGGCATCTTCTGAGTGATGATTTCTTATCTTCAGATTTAAAAACTGGTCCGGTTTTATTCCTTCCCTTCATTTTCTGTATATTGAGCTCTTGTTCATTCCCAAACGCTTCGCTGACTGTCTGGATCTCCTCCCGGAGCGTTTATCCCCACCAGATTCCTTAGGAAAATGTCCATTTCCGGACAGCAAGGCCGCCAGATTCTCCTCCTTGCTGGGGCCCCCTGTCCTCTGGGGCCGCCTTCCCTCTGTGCACCTGTCGTGCATGGGATCACGTGTTTCCTGCGCCTCTGACGTCTGACATCCTTCTGGGTTTCTCCCTCGCTTGATGGAGCACATCTCCAGGTAGCTTTCTGAGCAAGGATGTAGGAAGTAAATTGTCAGAGAGCTTGCATATCTGGAAAGATGGTCTTCGGAATCAGGCTGGGTATAGAATTCGAGGTTGGGAATCACTCCCCCTTTGAGTTTTGGGCTATTTTCCATTGTCTCTTGGTTTCCAGAGCGGCTGTCGTGAGTTCTGAGTCCGTGCTTGTCTCTGACGCTTCTGTCTCTCTGGAGGAGTGCGGAACTCACTCTCCCATACCGTCGACATGTGCCGCTGCTGTGCCTGGGTGTGGGTTTGCTCTTTCTGCCTCTAAGGACAAATCTCCTCTATCCACCAGCCAGTCTATGCCTTTATATTTCTGCTATAATAGTTTTAATTTCCAAGTGCTCTTTTTTTTTTCTGGGCGTTTTTAAATAGCATTGTGTTTTTGTTTCATGATTGTGGAGTATTGTCTGATTTCCCTGTGAATATGAATGATTGTTTTTTTTTTTTTTTAAATTATGGTCTTTCCCATATTGGCTCTATTTTGTACAGATTGCTTTTTTTTTTTTTTTCTGTTTGTCTGTTTGGGTGTCTGTAATCACGTAGAGACTTTTCTCAGTGCCCAGCAGTTCCCGTTTGCTCCTATAAGTGATTGGGGGCACACGGCCGTTGGGAGCTCTGAGCCCAGGCACCCTGGTGCTGCGAGTGGAAATCCTGCTCCCAAATTTGCTCGTGTCAGACCTCTTTCCCGTTCCAGAATCCGTGGCGGCTGGGCGTGTCCCCTCCCCACCTCGTGGGCCTCCGTTCTCCCGTGAGCGGGATTTGGGGGAGAGGACAGGCAGGCGGTCGAGTTCCATCTGCTACTTTTCTCCTCGGTATGTCGACGACGAGAGCACTGAGGTTCAGAGGGGCCGAGTCGGCCCGGAGAGGAAGGCTTCCTTTGTTTCAAGCCCTAACTTAGTGCACTTGGGTTGGCAGCCTGCCTGGAGGAGGCAGCTGCACGGAGCAGGTGGGGGTAGTGTAGCAATAATGGACACTTAGTAAGTGCTTGCTGTATGCTTCACCCTATTCTAATCTCTTTATAGGCATTAAGACATTTCATCGTTCAGCTTTATTAGCAGATCCATTTTGGGGGTAGGGGGTGAACTGAGGCTCAGAGAGGGTGTAGTTGGGCCCAGACCACACAGCTACAAAGTGGTGAACCCAGGGTGTGAGCTGGGAAACCTCAGCACTATGGACCCTGCGGACTGATGAGCCTGTGTTGTGGGGATGGTGCCGGGCATTGTACGATGTTAAACTGCGTCCTTGGCCTCTACCCCCCCCCCACCCCAACCCCGGGCAGCACACCCCCACCCAGTGGCGACAACCGGAAATGTCTCCTGACCTTGCCACCTGCCTCTGGCAGGACACCAGCCTCCCCAACAACCACCAAATGAGAACAACTGGCCGAGGCCGACCGACGGTCCCCCTGAACGCTTTATGGGGCTACGTCTCTGTGTCCGGGGGCACATCCAGGGCCCCCCTACCCTCACCACGGACCCGGGCCGCCGGATCCGCCGTTCTGGAGTCCGTGGCCCCGCCCCCTTGCACTGTCTCCGCCCACCCCGGCGTTACCCCTCCGGAGCCCTCGGTCCGTCTCTGCACCTGCCGCGGGAACGTGCGCGTGAACGCGGAGCGGGCGATCGCAGCGCAGTGGGGCTCGGGCACATTTGCAAAGGCCGGGTCACTAATGCCGTGGGTCTCTCTCGCCTGTCTTCCTGCCCGCAGAGCCAAGGTGAAGAAGGGGGTGAACATCTTGGGCGCTCAGACCAGCGAGCCCCGGCAGTGGGACGTCAAGCAGGAGACGGGCAGCGGCGGGAAGCACACCACCGCCACCCTGCTGTGCCAGCGCCGGGCGCCCAGTGCGCGCAACAGGTAAGCGCGCACCGCGCGGGCCCGCACGAACCCCGGCTCGGCGGAGCTCTTACACCGTCGGCCCGGAAAGCTGGAGGCACCCGCCTCGACTGGCAGGACCATCTGACAGCTCCGGGCGGGGGCAGCTGCGGCTCTGGTCCTGAGCCTGCGGTTCCGGCTCGGGCGCAGAGACCTGTGGCCAAGGTTCGCCCGGCCTCCCGGCCCCGGGGCATTCCATCCACCTAGGCTCAGGTCCCGCGCGGCGTCACCTCCCCTTGTCCTCCCTACGTGATCAGAGGCTGCCTCCTAAGTGCGCATCCTCTGCACGGAGGGTGTGATGTTTTGCCCCTTGGTAAGAAACGCGGATCCGGTCTTCATCGCTGTTCCCGGCACAGAGCTCCTAAGAGCCTTAGAATTTCCCGAGTGACGAGAGGAACAAAGGTGTCCTTTCCTGGGTTAACGAAGTGACTTTTGGAAAGCACCGAGGTCACCCCCCAAACCACCCCAACATCTCCAGGGAGGGCAGACAGGCTGGAGGTTGCATTACCAGCGGCCAATGACTTAATCAACCTTACCTCTGTAGTGAGGCCTCTAGAAAAACCCTAAAGAAAGGGTGTCAGAGAGGGTGCAGGTGGGTGAGCCCCTGGCGCTTGGGCCGAGTGGTGCCCAGAGAAAGCATGAAGGTCTGTGCCCCCTTCCCAACACCCATGTGTCTCCTCAGTGTGGTTGCCCCTGAGTTATTCACATCCTTTAACCCGGTCAGTAAGGGTTTCTCTGCATTCTGTGAGCTGCTCGAGCAAACCAGTCGAGCCCAAGGAGGGGGTCACGGCAACCTCGGGCTTATAGCCTGGACCGGTGACCGGCACCTGCAATGGGGAGGGACAGTCCTGTGGGATGGAGCCCCTCACCGGGGGGATCTGATGCCACTTCTGGGTGGACGGGGTCAGGGTCGCATGGCACCCGAGGATCCCAGCTGGTGTCGGCGAGCTGCTCGGGGGGGAAGCACACGCGTCGGAATTGATGTCTGAATCGTAAAGGATTAGGCCCAGTCTTCAATGAGGAAGGATCTGAAGACGGGGTGACAGTCGGTGGTGATCGTGTGTAAGGACGTGATGCTATGTGACGTTCTACACGGACATCTGGATGACTCTTTAACTGTTTTCTGCGTATGAAAACAATACATACTCCTTTTAGAGTATTTTTTAAGTCTATTTATTTTGAGAGCAGGGAAGGGGCAGAGAGGGAGGGAGAGAATCCCAAGCAGTCTCTGCACCATCAGCATAGGGAGAGACCGATGTGGGGCTCGAGCTCAGGACCCTAGGATCACGACCTGAGCCGAAACCAGGAGTCGGACGCTGGACTGACTGAGCCTCTCAGGCGCCTCATAGAATATTTGCAAAGCACAGTTATGCAAGGAAAAAACGTTAAATAATATATCAGTACCCTGCCACCCAAGGATAACCCAGTGCTAATAAGTCGGTTCATTTCCTCCCAGCGTTTTATACGTACAATAAATGTGCAATCAGTTTATTTATCTTACAAATCTGGTATCATAATCTCGATAGGTTTTAGGATACTTTCATTTCTATTGTAAACATTTTCTCTTGACATTAAGTTGTCCTCAGCAACATTTTAACGGCCTCACAATATTCTGTCATATAGATTTAACATTCCGTAAATAGCCATACCCATGTCTCTGGACATTTCCACTGTTATTTTTATAAACAATGCAGCAATAAACTACCGTCCACATAAAGCTTTATCTCCTTCTCTTTTCACTTAAGGTGGCTTCTTAGAATCAAAAAGTTTGAATCATTTTTAGGGCTCCTGATACCTTCTCTTTGCGTATTTTCTTGAAGAGAGCAGCACTAAAGGAAAAGAATAGCCCCTCACCAGGCACGTTTTCTTAAGTGAACGCTACAAGACTGCCAAGAAAAATAATGCAAATTCTCTACTTGGTGTGGAAACGCCCAGTTCTTTAATCGCAGACCCTGTGCTCGGTCCTCCCTTTCACGGGTAGCCAGCGAAAACATCTGGTGCCCCGAGCGGCTTCCAAACAGCAGCCTTTTCCACAATTGCCCCCAAGAAGGACCCTTAGTACATCCTGTGGTTGATTAGGCAAGTAAGAGCGGAAATGTTCACTAGCAGTGAAGTCAGGCGTGGAAATCGTCCTTTGTGACACCATCAGGAGCCTCAAAGTGAGGGAGGTGCACCCTGTGCTGGCACGTCCTCATGGGTCCCTGAGGCCACGCTGTTTGTTCCGCGTCTTCCAGAAAGCGCGCTCTGGGCTCAGGTGTGTTTGCCGAGAGGGTGAGCCTTTATTCGTGGTGGTTGTTGCAAAGCCTGTTTCCCAGCACACCGCCGATGGGCGTCCCGTGCTCACTGCCTCCCTCTCGGAGAGAGGACTTTCTGCAGAAATCCTTGGTCGGTTCACCTGTGCTCCGTGCCAGGCTGATGTCCACTGAACACGCTGACTGTGGTCCAGACCACCCCCATCAGCGACCTAAACGCTGCGGACTGGCCCCAGAAAGACCACACTTCAAATAAGGGTGTTCGTTGACGGGGAAGGTCCAAGGGCTCGCTTCCTCTGCCCATGGAGCAAAGGCCAAGCGTACGAGTCGTCTACTGCTGTGTCACAAACTATCCCCGAGTTTCAGGCACCACATGCTCATTATCTCGTGGCCTCCGTGGGCCAGGATTCAGGCACCTCTGAACCGGGGTCTCTACCCCAGGGTCTCTCACCGAGCCGCCGTCTACATCTCCATCAGGAACCGGGGTCTCATCTGAAGGCTCAGCAGAGACAGTATACTTCCAGGATCAGGTGGCCGTTGGCAGGACTCCTGCCTCAGTTCCTCGAGGCTGGCAGGACTGGGGGTCTCAGTTTCTTGTTCCTTCCCGGGCGTCCTTCTCCGTCAGGTCAAGCGTGTGTGAGAAGGTCCAGAGAGGAAAGAAGTGACAGCAAACGGGGGGCAGAGTATTTACAATCTAATCTCCCAAGGGACATCCAAACACTCTTGCTGTATTCTGTTCATGAGAAGCAAGTCTGGGCCACACTCCAGGGGAGGGGGGTACGCAGAGGGGAGGGTGCCGGGAGGTGGGGTCTCTGGGAACTGTCTTTAGCCATCAGCCTGAAGGTTCTTCTGGGCTTTGGAGGGTGCCTGCGAGGTGTCCTGGGGGGGCAGGAGGAAGGAATATGCAGGCACAGAGGCCCCGCCCTCTCTGAAATCACCTGAAATCAGGAGACCTCAGGTGGTGGGGAGGGGGGGGCCGGGACCTTACTGCAGGTGACCTAGAAACGACTTGCAGAGATTAATCCAGAAAGGTAGGAAGGCCGTGAGACAGAGGGACGTGGCTCCCAGACCAGTGGCTTCAACTGGCCTTGCCTTAGCTGTGTGTCCCCTGTCCTCCCCGTCACATGGACTCGTGTGCCTCATTTCACTTAAGCCAGGTGATGAAGGGGCAAGGTTTATGTTACCGTCTGTATGCGGGAGTGTGCTTAGATGCACTAAAAGGTGATGATCCCGGCTCATTCAGTCTGAAGAGCAACTTATCCCAAGGGCATTTTGGGGAATGGTGTGGAATCAGTTTGGAAAGTGGAAACTGCAGGCAAATCTCGGCACCCACCGGCACCCGCCCAAAGTCACGCCATGTCACGGGCCGCTTGGACCGCTGCTCGCTCAGGAGTTTTCTCTGAATCGTCTTTAAATTGCTCTGCGTTTTTAAAATCACCTTCGTTTTTAGTCATACTGTCCTTGAAGATATACATTTAAGGTACTTCCGTTAGTTTCTAATGTGCATTACGCTATGAGATACAAGAATTGCAGTATTTTATTTTATTCTAGTTTTTAATGTTTATTTTTGAGAGAGAGAGAGAGAGAGAGAGCGAGAGAGCGCAAAGTGGGGGAGGGGCAGAGAGAGGGGGAGACACAGAATCCGAAGCAGGCTCCAGGCTCTGAGCTGTCAGCCCAGAGCCTGACGCGGGGCTCGAACTCACAGACCGTGAGATCATGACCTGAGCTGAAGTCGGACGCTCAACTGACTGAGCCACCCAGACACCCCTGAGGACATTATTTTTATTGTATTTATTTATTATTATTGTTTTTTTGAGAGACAGACAGAGCATGAGCGGGGGAAGGGGCAGAGAGAGAGGGAGACACAGATATCATAAGCAGGCTCATGTATACAAACTAACCCCCCACCCACGAGAATTTCCCAGAAGAGCCTGGGGGTGGGAGAACAGCTAGAGAGGAAGCTTTGAGAAGGCTGGGAGAAGAGATGTTCCCGGAGACCAAAGCGCCGGCTCTGGCATCCGACGTTGATCTGTTGTCCGAAATAAACAGCCGTGGGGTTCCTCCCATCAAGTGGTGTCGTGGGCACGTCCAGCATCCATGGACCCTCATCCCATCGAGCCTGCCTGCGGTGGGGGCACCCGGCTTCCCCAGAGGGATCAGCTTCTACAGAGAAGGACTAGACCCTGGGCGTTAGAACCATGGCGCCTAGGAGAGCCTTCACAACGCGGGACGCGCGGTGCTCCTCCTGCCCGCTTCCCCGGAGCCCCCGCGGTGAATGTGGGCTCACTCAGTTTCCCTGCGAATGATCGGTGCCCCTGTGTACGAGAGGGTGCGTTTTCCAAATACGTTTGCAACGGTCAAGTTCTCAACGCCCCCAGCTGTGTGCTCTCCTGGAGGTCGCTACTCAGCATTACAAGGTAGAGCCTTCGTCCTTCCCCTCGAACACGGGTGACGTTTGTGACCAGCTTGCTGTGAGCACAAGGGTCGCCCTGTGGCTTGGAGAGAGCTGGGTCACAAAAGAGCCAACAAGCAGGCAGCCCCATTGCCCCGAGGCCTCCAGTTATCCCACGTGGAGAGACCCCAGGGAGGACCCCGCACCAAGGGAGAGGATGCGTCCAGCCAGCCCCACCCAGCCCAGCCCTTCCGGAATTCTTGAATCACAGACACAGTGATCGTTTCATGCCGCTAGGTTTGCAGGGCGGTTTGTGGCAGAGCAACATGTAACCAGAAGACGGGGCCCCCGGGAGGGTTGAGGTGCTCCCACCCCCTACAGGTCCTCAGGGCCAGGCAAGCGTTTTAACCCCGTTCTCTGGGGTCACCTCCCAGCGCAAGGAACAGTTGCCCGAGTGAGGAGATGTGGACACGGCTTGTCTTCTTACCCCAAAGAGCCCTGTCCGGTTCCCAGCCCCTCCCCACCTCTAGAGGCCTGCTTCTCGGCTTTATGCACCCGAGCCTCATGGAAGGCTTTTTCTGGCCAGAATGAAGGGTTTCTATTTTCTTCCTTCCATTACGGGCTGACATGTGGTCCCCGGTCCAAACCGAAAACGTGGAAAGTAAATATATCTCTCAGCATCTGCCCTGAGATGACTTATTAGAGCACATTAAGAAATCTCTGGAGCTCTTGCCAGACCAGTAATGGACTTTTAGGGGAGGCTGTGGCCTCCGACCCGAGCAGGTGGCTTTCAGAGCCCCTGATGTTGCCACGGAGACCCCCTCTTACACTGAGGCACGGGTGCAGCTGTCTCCCTGAGGCGGTCGCCCTATCACTGGCCCTCAGAGAACAGCCCTGCGGCCCTGCAGCACCCCACGCTCTGGGCACAACACCCGACACGGTCAGAGTCCTCCAACTCCCCACCCCTGCCCGGGGCTGCCGCGAGATGCTGGCGTTCTCCACTGTGACTCCTTTAAATTGAGGGATCTGGGTCCTTCCCACACTTGACCGGTCTTTACAAGAAAATGGTGAGCGGCAGTGGGAATGAACCACAGCTGCCCATTGAACACCGTGTGTTTGCAGTGCTCGGTCCGCTCACAGGCACGTCTTTTTCCATAAACAACAGCACGGGACTGTCAACGTGTTCTCTCCTTAGGACTTTCTGAGTGGCGTTTTCTTTTCTCTAGCTTGCTTTGTTGTACGAATACCAGAGAGAATACAGAGAACACAAAATAGGTGTCTGTTGACTGTTTACCTGATGAGTCAACGGCAGGCTCTTGGTAGTTAAGAATGGGGGAATCAAAAGTTATTCGTGGATTGTCGACCGCGCGGGGGGTCAGCGCCCCAACCCTCTCATTGTTCAAGGGTCCATCGTGTTTCCCTTTTTAAAAACTTCAATGTATTTTCATGCCCAAACGGTAAAAGCTTGGGTCATGTAGTCCCTCCATCATCCAGCGTCCCGTGAAGCAATATGGCGCCATGAGTAATAGCTTGGCCTCTGGAGCCAGCCAGGCAACTTGGATTCAAGTCTCAGCTCTTCTACTTGGGACCTATGTGATTTTGTGCAAATTAGTCCGTTTCCTTGTATCTTCTCTGAAAGTGAGATGGTAAATAACCGTGGTGCATTTGTCACTCATGGAGATTGAAGATGTCAGTCTACGCTAAGTGTCCACAGAGAGTGCTGGTTCTTGTATTTTGTACGGAGCGAAGCTTCCTTCAGTTATTCCTGACATTTTTCCGCAGTGGCCCAGACTGCCTTGCATTGTCTTTGTGACAAGGCATGGCACTCTTTCCCGTGGTGGCACATGCCAATCACAGAGCCACCCTGCCCTGTTGGCTTGGTCTGGGCCCCCAACATCGCACTGGAACTCCATCTCGCTCACTTTCCTCCCCGTCTCCCCCGCTGACCCTCTTGGCTCACTCTTTTCTTGGAGTCTCAGTAGCTGGTTGGCTCTGGGCTTTGCACCCACCCTCAGGGCAACCTGATCGTACAAGGGAGGGCAGAGCCAGGTGCCAGAGGCACAGCGGTCACCTGCGGGCACCTGTGGGTTGAATATCGCTCGCTTTGACTATTCATAAGCCAACCCCAAAGGTCGAAGGCTTGTTGTAATCTGTCACTTTACTAAGGCACATTTTCCCCTTCTGCTTTTATTATTTTCTGCTCTTAATTTTTTGTTGTTGCTGTTGGAGGAGTGGGGGAGGACCACTGATGCATTCACACAGTTCCAAACCGAAAATGTACACAAACCAACACGCGGAAATCCACCCCTGCCCTCCACGCACCCAGCTCCCTTGCGGAGGCCACCGACATCAGCGCTCTATCGCACACCTTGCCAAAGACACTCCACGCATACGAAGCAAGCACACCCTCACACGTATTCCCTCGCCCACTTCAGCTTTGAACAACGTTGCTTCTCTCTTCCACCTACTCATGTATCTTGCAAGTTTTCCATGGCGGTCCATGAAGGTCTTTACTGTCCTTTTGTTGTTTTTTATTTTAATGGCGTTTGCTTATTATGGCGTCCACTGTCTAACTGGACTGGTTTAGAGCGTCCACTGTCTAAACCAACCCCGTTAGGGTCTTCTGTCCTTTGCTTCCAGTCGCTGCTCTGATTAACCTTGTCCACACGCTGCCTTGCACTTCTGTGGCTGTGTCTGTGGAGCAAGTTCCAGAACTGTGCTGTCTGGGAGAAGAGCATGGGCCTCTGTGAGTCTTGTGGACACTGACGTGTTACCCTGTGCCGGTCCACGCCAGCAGCCACCCGTGGCTGACAAATTGTTGGACCTCGTGATGCTTGTGTTTTGTCTCTTCACGAATGACTTGACTAGCGGGTTGCCTGAGAGCAGTGTTTCACGTGGGAATCGTGGGTCTGCAGGCTGTTGACCCCATCCATCCCGGTCTCTCCTGGGAAACTCTGGAGCGGCGTTTATGGCCCCGGGACCTGCCCTGTTCCCGGAGCATCTCCCTTGGGCGTGCGGTGCGTCTGCTATATGAATGGGACTGTTTGCAATCATGCGCCTCCAACAGGCTGTACCTTAGGTCACTTATAAACTCTCACCTAAGCTGAGCTCGCTGTCGGTACCCTGGCCATCCAGTCTTCTCAAAACGGCCGAAACACTCTCTTTAAAAGAAAATCCGATCCCGGAACTCCCTATAGGCTCAACCTTCCAGGGCTTTCCAACACACCCAGAAGAAAACCCCAGCTCTTGGCCGCGGCCTCCAAGGCCCTGGGGGATCTGGCCCTGCCCACCCTCCTGATCTTACCCCCATGCTTCTCTCATCAGTCACCCGTGTTCCTTTACCCCATGCGCCAAACTTGTTCCTGCCACAGGGCCTTTGCACCTGCCATTTCCTCCGACTGGACTCTGTGAGTTGATCGTTCTAATTTTTAGGTCTTAGCTTAGACGTTGTGTTCTCAAAGAGGCAGCCTCTGACCGCTCAGACCGATCACCTGACTGACTTTCTTTCTGGAACTCACCAGCGTGAAGTGACTGTTTACCATTTGTCCCTCTCCACAAGAATGTAGACTCCACGAGGGAAGGCAGGGACTTGCCCATAGTCTTCACCTCTGTGTTCGTGTCTAGATCGGTTCCTGGCCCAGAGCAGGGACCGAAATAGTCACTGAGTGAACCAATACGTGAACGACCTTGCAACGATATGTTGACGTGGGGCACGTCGTCTGTGGTTTGGACGAGGAGCCAGGATCAGAGGGCCCCTGTGTTAAGACCGTGAGGACCGTTTGCCAAAGACCGAGTGCGTGAACCGTGTTTGTTGAGGCAGAGCGTGTGGCCTCATTGTACACATGACGGAATAAGTTGTTGGGGGGGCTGCACGTGCGGGACAAACAGCATCCCGGGAGGCAGGGCGGGGCGTCCCCAGGCTTTGGGAAGGGCGGTGGTGGAGTCCTCTTGCCAGTGTTGTGCTAAGCACTGCAGACAGACAGACATTTTCTGCAGACGGCTTTCCAGTTGGCAAGAATCCCACGGCTCTGCCCAAGCCTGAACCTTGCTCGTCATGAGGAAACATCCTTCCGCTTCATCTTGGTATTTCGTGTCCAGCCGCCCGGAACTCAGAGACCTGCAGGGAGCAGAAGGGCTCCCCAAATCCCGGGAAGTGGGGGATCTTCAGGAATCACATCCTGACTGCCTGTTAAACCCTCCCAGGGGGAGCTTTGGACCACACGAGCCCACCTGGAGGGTCCCAGTTCACAACCTGGATTTTTGTGTTTGTCCTCAGTAATTGAACAATGATGGAGGGCCTGCCAGGCTCTGAGAATATTAGGGCTCACAAGACGAGCATGGACCCTGACCTCACGGAATTCACTGTCCATGTGAAAAGACGGAAAACAACCCAACAATAAGTATGCCAGGAAATATTTCGTTGCAGCACCGGTAAATGCCATGGAGAAGTATGCTAAAGGACTAGCAATCAGGGCGCGAATTCCTTAGGATGGGGGTCAGTTGCCGCTAAAAGAAACCTTGCTCAGGGCAGCGTACGTTCAAGAAAACCTCATTTTCGTCATGTAGGGCTCTGGGGGGGAGGTGTGGCCATCCAAAGCCCGGGCTCCGTGTCTCCCGTTTCTTGGGCACCGCCGGGGGCTGCCCTCACTCACAAAATCCAAGATGGCGCACCAGCCCACAGAAGCCCAGCCCGTGGGAAGGTGGGGAGGACAGAGCGCAGCGGACGCCCGAACCGCAGAGGCGCGTTTTGGTCTTTGTCTAAAGAACAGTGAGAAGAAGGCGGGACAGAGGCACAGTCACGTTTGCGCGAACGATATTATCAGTGAGCCTATGGAGAACGAATGGGGAGGGGTCGTCCGAGAAGACACAGACGGCTCGTGCCTCAGGCCCAGGTGAGGACAGAGGGCTGTGCTGCCCACCACGAACTTCCTCCACAAGCCCCCCCACGACCGGACACCCACCTCCCCCCTCTCTGCCATCTTCACATCAGCCGGCACCGCCATGCGCTCCGACATGGAAGCCCAGCTGCCCGAGTCGGCAAAAACGCTCGAGGGCTTTGCTCAGGAGGAAATACAGCACTGCCTCTTGGAGGGGGAACCAAAAGTGTGGAAGAGAGGCAGTCTCTTAGCACGGACAGGTTACTCTGATAACCCCAAATCAGTCCTTCAGAGCCCTGACTGGGTTCTCTCCTCAAAGACCCGGCGACAGGTGGTTCTGTAAGCTGATCTCCGTGCCTCTCCTGGGCAACTGAACACCTTCTTTCCTTTCCATTCTCCACATCACATTAATTCTTCCTAAGTGGTCCTTATTATTCCTTACTTGTTCCATCTCAAGAGCGGTATTTCCTCGCCAGTGGTGTGTAAACTAGGCCAGCTAAATGGCACAGACACCTCATCCATCATGCCTTTAATCTTCCACCTTGGGAGGAAGCGTTGAGGCTTCAGTTAAAGATAAAAGCCAAGTCACCTTAATACTCCGCCGGCTCTTGGCTGAGCCCGTCCACCGCTCACATTCCTACACCGGGGCGGACGGCGGACGGTCCCCACGCAGGTGCGCATCGGTTCGGGCAAAAGGGTCCGTGGTTGTGACGGAGACCCTCCCCAAATCCCTGATTAGACAAGATGGGAGTTGACTTCTCTTTTGTCTCCGGTTTGAGTCCGTGAGGCAGCCGCTCTCTGCAGAGGCACCTTGGAGATGATACATGTGTGCTGTTTCAAGCCACCAAGTGTGGGGGCTAATTTGTTGCACGCTAGTAGATAACTCACACTGTGTTCTTACAGACACTGCAGGATTGCTTATGCGAACTCCTAAGATTAAAAATGATACTCAATAAGGCTATGTGAATGTAAGACACAAAAATTCCTCGTGACTTTACGGAGCTTTATCGTCTGCAAAGGCAACTCAATGGATATGTTTAATTTGATCATCGCAGCAAACCTGTGAGGGTTGGAGACCCTGGGTATGGTCTCCTGGGTCCTGGAGGAGGGACCTGGGTCCTGGGTATGGTCTTTGTTACAGGTGTGAATAAACTGAGCTTCAAAGGCATTCGAAGTATTTAGTCCAAAAGCACCTGGCAGGTTGAGAGGAGCAAGTTATATTCTACCCTTGATTCCTTTGTTCTTTGCAAGAAACTCACCCCCTATTTGGGGATTTCCCTTTGCAAAACTGAAAGCACGTGTCTTTGGGCATAACTCGACCCCTAAGAACTACATGAAGGTCAGTGATGTAATATAACCTGAATAGACAAAAGTTTTGAGAAATCAGTAGCCATTTCTGATCTCTCAGATTCCCTGAACTGTAGGCATTCAGATTAAAGAAGGCCCATCACCCACCCTCCCCTCCCTCCCACCCCCCATCGACCCTCGGCTTGTTCTCAGTTTTTAAGAGTCTCTTATGGTTTGGCTCCCTCCCTCTCTAACCTCTTTTTTGGTTGTTGTTCCTTCCAATGGGTTGGGTCGGTTCACCTGAAATTCTGAGATGTTGTTCGCCCCATGTCAGTTGTGACCACACCACCGCTGGGGGGTGGGGGCCGGTCCGCAATGCTCGTGCTCGCTTCTGCATCCCCAGTCTGGAGAACGTCAGGCTCCCACAAAAATCCTACGGCGTGATTTCTGAGGACGACTGCAAGTGGGGTGCTGTTCTTGCACGGCGGTGATCTCTGTGGCTGACTCTTCCTTCAGGGGAAGGGAGTAGACTAGCTCAACAAAGAGCTACATCCCCCGATCTGGCCCGTGATACAGCAGGACGGGCTCGGAGCTCAGACTCGGAAACGAGACGGCCAGCGTCCTGACGCTCAGACTGACTCAGGGAACTTTGGCGCTTATCAGACTTGTGTGCCTCTGTTTTCTCATCTGCAAAACAGGGGCGACACCCTAATAGCATCTCCTCCCTGCAGGTGTTTGGAGGGTTAAATGAAACAGCTTCTGAGAACAGTGCCTGGCATGCGTTAGGCATTCCCGGGGTTGCCAGGTCAACAGTTAGACAGCCTGGGGGCGCATATACCAGACAGGTGCGCCATTTGGAAAAGGAAACCCAGTTCCTTGACCCTCTGGAAGGCGCCCGGTCCTGGTTCCAAGTCTTCTCAGGGAGGCTCAAGCATGGCTCGTGTCCTAAGGCCTTTCCGTGCCTCCTTCGGGGAATGGTCCCCCCAGAGCCGTCGTTATCCAAAATGTTCTCTTGGTTCAAGAGAAAGAAGGGCCAACCCGAACGGAATTGAGAAAAAGAAAAAAAGAGAAGAGAGCTCGAACCCCGGGGAGTAAACTTGAATCCGCACAAGGGCGCTTGGCTTCAGATTTCCGTCAGCTGAAAATGGCACCCTCCGTTTGAAGGTATGTGGTTCATCCGTGCTCCCCGTCACCGGGGCCATCCTCCCGGCACGCATTGGCCACGTCAGCTGCGGCCTTGTGACCTCCCAGGTCTGCCAGAGCAGAGAGAAGCTCTGTTCCCGGGGCCAGGCCAAAGCTCCGGGATCCTCCTGCCATTTTGGTCCCACACTAAGCCTTCTGTCTGAACGGAGCCTGGCACCGTAGATGATGTGTGGCACTCGGATTAGCTCTGCCAATCATGTGCCACGCCTCTGGACCACATGTGCATCACCCGGACCGAGAGGCAGGGAGGGGAAGATTCCCAAGTTAAAAGAAACAGGGACCAACATGCATCACACAGCCTTCCCGAGGCGGAGACCACGGGCAAAGACATTCCCGCCCTGCGCCTCCCGCCGTGCCTGAGAGTTCAGAAGGAGAGTGAGTGTCTTGCCAAAACAGACCCAATGCCTTTTGTGGAGCAGAGCCCTTCGAGATGGAGACCTTTAGTCTAACCGTTCGTGGCAGGCAGCGGGCTCCAGTGAGGAAGGCGCCGAAGGGTATGTAATTGAAGAAAAACAAACCATGGATGTGCGTGGCTTCTGGCTTCTGCCCAGCAGCTTTATTATTTATGCTCACACCCTGTTCCGCAAGGGGCTTTCCGTGGTTTAGGATATTCCGCCCAATCTAGGAAGCCAACATTGAATTCCCAACAAGTAACAATCGCACATACTTTGAGTGCTGCACACACACACGGCATTGCTCTGAGCGCCTTTGTTTTTTAATGTTTATTATTTTTGAGGCTGAGAGAGACAGAGCGTGAACAGGGGAGGGGCAGAGAGAGAGGGAGACCCAGAATCCGAAGCAGGTTCCGGGCTCCTAGATGTCAGCACGGAGCCGGAGGTGGGGCTCGAACCCACAAACCGTGAGATCATGACCTGAGCCAAAGTCAGACGCTCAACCGACTGAGCCCCCCCACCCCCAGGCGCCCCTGCTCTAAGTACCTCATACTCGCTCCTTGAAAATCTCCACATCCCCTACCAGGGAGCTGCGGTTATTACTGTCTGGTCTACACACAGGGCCCCGAAACACAGAGATTAGGAGACTCCCCAAGTGGGTGCGGTGGGTAAGCCCAAACAAGACTTCAGCCCGGGTGCCTCGGAGCCGGCGCTTTCCCTCTGGCGATACTGACGGGGAGACGAGGAAGGCAGGGAAATGAGGTCAAGGCAAGAGTCTGGTTAATCCATGAACCAGATGCCTTGTGCCTCTGGACCCTTGCTGGGGGGCGCCTCCCAGCCTGCCCGCAGCCCCCCAGTGCTCCCTACCAGCTGTAAGATCGCCCACCTCTCTGGAAACGGAGTCAGTTTGCCCCGAGAAAACACGGTCAAGGTGAAACCCAAAAGGAGTTGCTACGGGGCGTTATTTTGTGCAACGTGCTGCCGACCTCGGCTTCATGCATCCATTTGTCACACATGCATCCAGATGCTTCTCTGTGCCAGGCCCTCACCCCCCTAGGCTGCGTGCACAGGGAGACAGAGACCTTTCTCTCTCGTGGGAGGACAGAGGAGGGGGACAAGAAGGGGACGCAGAGGATAGTCATTACGTACTGCCAGAAGGAGGTGGGCACAATGAGGGATACTGAGGCAGAGCATGGCTGGGCCAGTGAGCCAGGTCCCCTTGGAAGAGGTCACATCTGACGCCTGAAAGAATCTGAGAGTGAGCCCCCCCGGCTACGTGAGCGAGGGCATTCCCGGCCGAGGGACAGACACGGGGACCGTGCCAAGGCCAGAGAGGAGAGTGGGGACCATTCATGATGTCATCAGTCAGGACAAGCAGGTCACACATTCATGACACGTGCATCCAGAGGCCTCGGGGCCTGGTCACAGCCTCTTTTCCGCAGCAAAACTCAGCTCTGAGTACGGTGTGGACCCCACCGGACTTACAGAGATGGGTGTTAGAGGCACCAATGACCCCTCTTACAGGGGCAAACAGAGAAGGTGCTTCCGCTGACCTTCACACAGGTGTGCAAGCACGTGTATACAGGTTTCTGAAGATTGCATGTGACAAGGACAGGCCGGAGAATTTTCCGCCCACGGAGTCAAGAGAAGGGGTGGGGAGGCGGACGGAAGAGAAGAAGCAGCAGGTTTACGTTCTCCGTTTATGCCACCGGCTTTTTATTACCCAGGTGACACCCAGACAGAGCCCGCTCTCTGGACGCCACTTGTGGTCATTTGGTGAATCAGGGCAGTCAGCAAACATCTGTGGAAGGTGATAATATTCAAGGGGCTTTCACTGTTTCTATGAAAACTTAGTTACGCCGGGCTGAGATTAATTTTCCATTGTCTCCGCTTAAAACGAAGATTGCTTACACAGCTGCTTCAAATAGAACCTTGATTGCCTGCCGGCTTTTGCCAAAATCATGAAAGACCAAAAAAAAAAAAAAAAAAAAGTTAAATAAAATCAAAGACTAACTTCAGATGTGTTGAAGTCACTGCTGCCCTCTGAGCCCCTGGATTCTTTCTTTCTCCACCACGTTCTCTTTCGACCGGTGTTCATGCTTTTTTATTCTCCTGCTGTTACCATGAGAAGGGAAAGCAGAGATGAAGGATGAAACCCTGGCCATATTAGGCAAAAGTATGAAAAAGCACGTGAGCCAGAGCGAGTACAGCTGGGGCTCTTTTCCTGTCGGAAAGCCCCTTAGCCCCAAAGACGAGAGGACGGGTACGAGAAGGACAGTGCCAGGACGAGGACATGCAGGCGTACACACACACGTGCACACGCACGCACACACACTCATCCACGTGCACACTCATGCACACGCACACACGTATATAAACATGCATACCCACTCGTGCACACGTGCACAC
>NW_026058655.1:0-21525 GCF_023721935.1 Panthera uncia
TATTGTCTTCCAATCTATGAACTAAGATGTTCAAAAGGAGGCATCATGTCATATTTGTTAATGTGGAAAATGTTGGAGTACAGAGCTGATGGCCAAAAAAGATGTCTTTTTTATTGAGATATCCTCGGTGCTGTAGGCAGTTTTATTAAAGTATGGGGACAGGACCCATGGGCAGAGGGAGCTGCCTGGGACTGTGAAGAGTGACTGATTATATACTTGGGAGTTGGGGGAGGTAAAGGCAAGGCGGCATGTCTGAAAGGACTTTCATATGTTCAAGAAGACTCACAGGATCCCTGAGGCCTAGTTGTTGTCAAGCTGAAGTTGTTTTTCCCTCCAGCAAAGCCTTAACACTGAGAAAGTTGGGAGTGTCTGGATGAATGTTATACCCTGCCAGCCTCAAGTATTTGTCAAAGGGCTGCAGGTTATAAGGAAATTTAATTTTATCTACCACTTCCTTCTTCCCTTTGTTCCTGACATCACTTGTGATTTGATAAATTGTGTATTTTGTTCTTTTCTCCAAGTACTCCTTAAATTACCCACTCAATGTGGGATTCAGAGAGTACAATAGGGAACTCCTATGTCTAAGTATTTCTGTAGTATGTACTCATATGTGAAACTGTGTAAAGTGTATAGGCACTTACTCAGTAGATAGAAATTAATGAAAGTATCATCAGATCTATTTTCTTTCCCCAGTTCTGGCCACCTCTCTTCACATCAGTGGTGTTGACTGAGGCTGATGTTGTAAAACAACTCTGATGATCCTGCTGAAGCATCCTTGGCCCCAGTCAAATATCAAGTTTCCCTCCTGGAATGCAATTTTCCCAGGGGAGGGGAGAGGAGAATGATAAAGAGGAGGTGTAGGAGGGCTTGCTTGAATGTGCCCCCTTGGCCTCCAGTAGAGACATTGAATCACCCAAGTTCCCCCTCAGGGTAGCAGGTGTTGGGTCCTGCCTGTGAGAAATTTTTATGTAAAGTCAGTATTGGCCTTGGTTGCTCAGTAACACAGTCACCATCCTCAGACATGCCCTTTATTCCTGCACATGCCAAGGGCTTCAGAGAACAAAATCAACCATTCCCCTAGCCTTTTATTATATCTAAAGCACACTTCCTTAGTTTTCGCAGACTATTTTAGAAAATTTGATTTTTATAATCCAAGATTTGAGCATCAGCTATCCCATCAGGATGACTGAATCAGTTAAGCCAGCTGTGGCCCCATCTAGGAAACTATACTTTGAGGACCACCACCCAAAGAAGGCTGCTGGCTGAGATAGCAAAAACTCTGCCATTCTCTCAAGCTCTGTGGTCAAGACCCCCAGGCAAGAACCACTTAGTATAATTCAAAAAACTTTCAAAATGGAAAGGAAGAAAGAAAGAAAGAAAGAAAGAAAGAAAGAAAGAAAGAAAAGAGAGAGAGAAAGAGAAAGAGAAAGAAAGAAAGGGAAGGGAAAGGGAGAAAATACAAGAGAAAATATAAAAGAAAACATAAAGTTCATAGAATGTCAATGCAGGAGCTCTAACTTCTGATCAGTAGAAATATTAGGAATAGAGAAAAGAAAAAGAAATAGAAGCAAAGAAATCAATAAATAATTCCAGATAATTAGTTACCCTGATCTAAAAGACACAATAATTCCAAATAACAAGGCCAGTTGATTGCCAGCAAAATAACAAAAAAATGACTCCTTCAATGAGAAGTTTTGAAAGTTATAAAGAAGCAATCTTCAACACTCTCAAACACTCTGTGGACTAATTTTTAAGTAAAAATTGCTGATGTTGGAGACTTAAAGATAATGAAATAGATGCCTTCAAAGATCTGTGGCAAAGTGGATTTCAACCCAAATTCAAATATTGGGGTAGAATAGAGACATTCTCAGATATGAAAGACTCAAAACTTTATGTCTCTGATAGCCCTTCTTAAAAAATACGTAAAAATTATGGGGCGCCTGGGTGGCGCAGTCGGTTAAGCGTCCGACTTCAGCCAGGTCACGATCTCGCGGTCCGTGAGTTCGAGCCCCACGTCAGGCTCTGGGCTGATGGCTCGGAGCCTGGAGCCTGTTTCCGATTCTGTGTCTCCCTTTCTCTCTGCCCCTCCCCCGTTCATGCTCTGTCTCTCTCTGTCCCAAAAATAAATAAAAAACATTGAAAAAAAATTTTTAAAAATACATAAAAATTAGGAGATGAACCTGATAGAATAAATACAAGAAACAGCAAAAAAATTTACTTTTTAAACCCTGAAAAAAGTAAAAACAAATATTCTGGGTAGTGCAGGACACCCAGAGAATAATCCATCTGGATTCATCCAGGAGGATAGCGCACTTCAGTAGAGAAACATCCAGGAAAAAATAACGGCCAACCAAAAGATTTAATACCACCTTTAAGACTGAATAGCACCTCCCAATTTAGGGAAGCAGAAGATAATGCAAGAGAAAAAATAACAGGAGAGGGAAAAGTGACATAGGAAAAGAAACAGAATTATAATACGCTAGTTGGTCTCTCAGTAAACAGTATTCAGAAGGTGTAATGATGAAAACACTCTACTGATCCTCAACTTTAGAACAAATCTATAGTCTAAACATGGTTATAGAATAGACTATAAATTTTTAAAGCTTGATTACTGAATTTGCCAGCTTTAGCTGAGTAATGCTGAAGTACCAAAAAAAAAAAAAAATCCCAGTACTTAAAAACAAGACAGGTTGACGTCTCACTCACAAGTGTGGACCCACTGCAGTTGTCAGTTCTTCAGAAGGTTATCTCTAGTCCATAAGCTAGTCAACAGAGCACATGCTGTTGTCATGGTGGAACAGAAAGCACAATTTCCAATCCCTTGGACTGAAGTGGCTGGGCCGCCAGTGAAGCTTCTTGTACCCCCGCTTTTAGGTAATTTGGCCTTAAAACTACCTGGGGTATTGTCTGTTGGTGAATTGCCCTCGGCAGGCCCCCTGGGAAAAGAAACATTAGGAAAGAAAATAAGATTCCGCAAGAAACTGTGCGGCCTTACATTTAGCCCTTGCCTTCCCCTATGGAGTCTCCTCTACTTACAGGAAGGATAGCCTCATGCATTTGCCAGCAAAGGCAGCCAACAAAGAAGAGACATATGGATTTGAAAGCTCCACTCTGGTAACTAAGGAGTGTATCTATGGACACAGGTCACTCTAACCCCTAGGCCCACTTGGCCCCCAAGAGGCATTCCAGATGATGATTGAACCTAGTTGGTTAAAGTACAGAATGGTCCATTGGTTCCTAGGTGCATTGTCTCTCTGAGAATGTATCAGGTGTGGGTTTCTAAGGCCCTCTTGGCCCCTTCCTGGCACCTCGGACCCAGGAGGACACTTTTGTTCTTCAAAATCACGAATGGTTCAGGGAAACAACTAACAGGTCATGTCCCTGTAACTGTTCCATTTGAGGTGTTGAGAGATAAATGACCTTTCATGAAAACAGCAAAGCAAATACTTTATAGATTATAGATAAATGTAGATACATAATAAAAACAATGAAAGAAATTAATCAATAACCAAAGGGCAGGAGGGAACCTTATGAGAAAACAATCATGTTATTCTTTATTGGGTGATGACACAAAGGAACAATTTTAGAATTGGGTAATGCCAGAAAACATAGATGACGTATGCTACAAGGAAATCACTAGCAAATATAATGCCATGTTTGCTACAATAAATCGGCCAGTTCAACACACTGCTGTTGTCTGTGTCCATTTTATTTTAGTTTTAGTTTTTTATTTTAGTTTTTTATTTTTTAGTTTTTTATTTTAGTTTCGTTTTATTTTCACTGATGCTGTTCTTCTTCCGGAACCCCTGGACCTGCTGGAGCTGGACTCTGGCACCCATCTATAGGAAAAAGGAAGATAGTTGTCCCTTATCTCAATTTCCCATAGCTGGCTGTAACCGGCAGCCAAAACCGGCAGCCCTGTCAGTCTCTCCAGGTGCTGAGAGTAGTCATTCTTACCCAGGCTTGACCCCACCTCTCAGAGATGACCTGGTCTTTCCTGTTTTTTTCATACTTGGGGGTATGGACTGTGACCAAACAAGACCTCCCTGGGTGTCTTAGGTTGCACTAATTTTATTTTGGCTCAGCAGTAACTTACATATTGATCATTGGACATTGAGGAAAGGGGTTAAAGAGCCAAAGTCAAGGTCTATTTCCCTGCCTTTATCAACAATGCCCACATAAATATGTTTCAGCTATGTGGATATCCATTTTTGGCACACAGTGGGCTAAGTGTAGTAAAATGGCTGCCATGTACCTTAGTAAAAGCTCTTCATATATCATCCCTCACATGGCAGAGACATCTATTCCTCTGCTGAACAGGAAAAACACAAATGTGGAGGATTTGGAGGCCGGTACTAAGGGTATTGCCATCATTTCCTCAGCCTTTGGACCAAAGGGTGAGGAATTTTAATCTTAACCCCGTGTACTTTTAAAATCCATTTCTTTTAACCTTAGTCTATCCTGACCACACATAAAATTTCTTTTTAAAGATTTTCCTTCACGAAACTTCTACAACTTTCCTTTGCATTTAGATTTTGTCCCAAGCCATTTCTCTCCAAATAACCAGTCTCATTTAGGACAAAATTACTTTCTTTCACCTTCAACAAATATATATGTCCATATCTTATATTTTCTTTCATATCTCCTATTTTTCTACATGCAGAGTTGCTTTTCTTATTTTTATCAGTTTTACCTACATGTAGCAGAATTTTAACTCTTAGAAATCTTAGTTACATCAGAATTTTTTTTGAAGGACAAATTTATGAATCCATTAAGCACAAAACATGTTTTCCCACAGATCCAAATATCCTTAGTTTTTTTACAAGTCAAAAGCACAAACCTACATCTAGTAATTAGTGCTTTAGCCTCTTATCTCATTAGATAGCCAATGAATTCAATCTCAATTTATCATGCAAGCAAAACTTTAACATTTCAGCTTACCAAAGACTTTCAAATCTATCTTAACAATTACCCATGAAAACTTTGAGACACACAAAATTAACCATCACTTTAAGCCATCCTTTTGCTAACAAATTGGAACAGAGATAACATGAGCTTATTTGACCTTCAGCAAATCTAGGTAGAATAAACGTTTTTTTTTTTTTTATGTTGATAAACATTGTCTATCTCAAACCAGCAAACTTAAATTAGCTTAAACACTGAATACGTTTTACTTGAGTCCGGGTAAGACAATTTGGCCCCCATGGTTAATTTTTACCTGGAATGTTGGTGGGGAAATCTGACTTTGGGGGTCTTGGATCCTCAACATCTAGGATGGGAGGAGGAGCTGATGGTGCCTGTGGCATTGAGGAGCCAGTTAAGCAGGCTGCCTCCCAGGTGGTGCAGAAACAGGAGGGAGGGAAGGAAAGGAGGGGCCAGCAGAAGGCAGGGAAGGAGAATTCCCAGTTTTAAATCTTGTCAATTCAGACAGAGGAGCAGACTCCAGGTTTCCTTTGTTTTGTTTTGTTTTCCAACAATGGAATTAGGCTGTCCATGTCAGTCTGTAGAAGATGGGAATTTCCCCGAAACATAAGGAGTTTCGGCAGCTGCGTGGGAATATTCCTTAAAGTCCCAATTCTGAGGTAGAATTACCAGAGATAGCTGGCTCTAACTATCACAGTCATTGACCAGGAAATGAATGAGAGACAAGTCCCCACATAGTCAAATGGTGACTCCAATCTGCCACCCAGTGCCCAGCGCCCAACTTCTTGGAGTTGCAGCCTCATTCTTCATCCCTTGTGGATTTACTAGTGCAACTCTGGGAGGTGAGTAGGCTCCCCTTCTGCCTGTTAAGGGCAGGTCTGCCAAAATGAACCCGAGTTCATACCAGTCTGACAGGCGCTCCCAGAGCTGGTTCCTGGCCCTCATGGGGTCTTCACCCAGGCGCACTTGGAGGGCTAGTCTCCTGCAGATCAAGCGGTCCCCTGGTGCCAGGCTGCCTCTCCTGGTGCCCTGAGGTTCACATTCCCAGTTGCAAAACTCGAGCCCCCAAGTAATGTAGCAGGATTCTCGCAGAGTCCTGACAGGGAGGCTTTTCTTTCCAGGAAGGAACTTTTTTCCTTTTATTTTTGTTGATCGTTTCCTCACTGTGCAGAAGCTTTTTGTCTTGATGAGGTCCTAATAGTTCATTTTGGTTTTGTTTCCCTTGCCTCTGGAGACATGTCAAATAAGAAGTTGCTGTGGCCAAGATCAAAAAGGTTGTTGCCTGTTTTGTCCTCTAGGGTTTTGATGGTTTCCTGTATTATTTTGAGTTTATTTTCAGGTATGCTGTAGGAAAGTGGTCCACGTTCATTCTTCTTCATGTTGCTCTCCAGTTTTCCCGACACCAGTTGCTGAAGAGACTCTTTTTTCCATTGAGTATTCTTTCCAGCCTTGTCAAAGTTTAGTTGGCCATACGTTTGTGGGTCCATTTCTGGGTTCTCTATTCTGTTTCATTGATCTATGTGTCTGTTTTTTGTGTGAGTGCCATACTCTCTTGGTGATTACAGTTTTGTAATCAGCTTGAAGTCCAGAATTATGATGCCTCCAGCTTTGGTTTTCTTTTTCAACAACACTTTGGCTATTTGGAGTTCTTTCTGGTTCCATACAAATTTTATAATTGTTTATTCTAGCTCTGTGAAGAATGTTGGTGTTATTTCAATAGGGATTGCATTGAATATGTACATTGTTTTGGGTAGTATCGACATTTTAAAAATATTTGTTCTTCCAATCCATGAATATGGAATGTTTTCCCATTTCTTTGTGTCTTCTTCAATTTTTTCATGTTTCTATAGTTTTCAGTGTATACATTTTTCAGTTCTTGGGTTAGGTTTATTCCTAGGTATTTTATGGCTTTCGGTGCAATTATAAATGGGATGGATTCCTTGATTCTCTTTCTGCTGCTTCATTATTTGTGTATAGAAATGCAACCAATTTCTGTACATTGATTTTATATCCTGCGACTTTGCTGAATTCATGTATCAGTTCTAGTAGTTTTTTGGTGGAGTCTTTTGGGTTTTCCAAGTACCGAATCATGACATCTGCAAAGAGTGAAAGTTCGACTTCCTCTTTGCTCTTTTGGGTGCCTTTTATTTCTTTTTGCTGTCTGATTGTGAGACTAGGACTCCCAATACTATGTTGAATAACAGTGTTGAGAGTCGACATCCCTGTCATGTTCCTAACCTTAGGGGGAGAGTTCTGTTTTTCCCTATTGAGAGGATGATATTAGCTGTGGGTCTTTTGTATACGGCCTTTATGATCGTTAGGTATGTTCTTTCTATCCCTGTTTTCTTGAGGGTTTTTAATCAAGAAAGGATGCTATATTTTGTCAAATGCTTTCTCTCCCTCTATTTAGAGGATCACGTGGTTCTTATCCTTTCTTTTATTAATGTGATGTATCACATTGATTGATTTGCAGATATTGAACCAGCCGTACAGCCCTGGAATAAATCCCACTTGATCGTGATGAATAATTCTTTTAATGTATTTTTGGATCCAGCTTGCTAGTATCTTGTTGAGAATTTTTGCATCCATGTTCATCATGGAAATTGGTCTGTAGTTCTCCTTTTTAGTGAGATCTTTTTCTGGTTTTGGAATCAGGGTAATGCCGGTCTCGCAAATGAGTTTGGAAATTTTCCTTCCATTTCTATTTTTTGGAACAGCTTCAAAAGAATAGGTGTTAACTCTTCTATAACTGTTTGGCAGAATTTTCCTGGAAAGCCATCTTGCCCTGGACTCTGGTTTGTTGGGAGATTTTTGATTACTGATTCAATTTCTTTACTGGTTATCTGTGTGTTCAAATTTTCTATTGCCCCCTGTTTCAGTTTTTGTGGTTTATATGTTTTTAGGAATTGGTCCATTTCTTCCAGGTTGCCCAATTTGTTGGCATATAGTGGCTTATAATATTCTTTTATTATTGTTTTTATTCCTGTTGTGTTGGTTGTGATCTCTCCTCTTTCATTCTTGATTTTACTTATTTGGGTCCTTTCCTTTTTCTTTTTGATCAACCTTGCTGGGCGTTTATCAATTTTGTTAATTCTTTCAAAGAACCAGCCCCTGGTTTCATTGATCTGTCCTGTTTTGTTTTGTTTTGTTTTTAACTTTGATAGCATTGATTTCTGCTCTAATATTTATTCTTTCCATCTTCTGCTGGTTCTGGCCTTTATTTTCTGTTCTTTTCCTAGCTCCTTTAGGTGCAAGGATTGGTGTGCATTTGAAACCTTTATTCCTTCTTTAGGAAGGCCTGGATTGCTATATACTTCTCTCTTCTCACTGCCTTTGCTTCATCCCAGAGGTTTTGGGCTGCATGTTTTCATTTTCACTGGCTTCCATGTACTTTTCAATTTCCTCCTTAATTTTTTGGTTAACCTATTCATTCTTAATAGGATGTTCTTTAATCTCCAAGTATTCATGGTCTTGTCAAGTTTTTTCTTGTGGTTGATTTAAAGTTTCATAGAGTTGTGGTCAGAAAATATGTATGGTATGATCTCAGTCTTTTTGTGCTTGTTGAGGGCTGATTTGTAATCTATGTGATCTATTCTGGAGAATGTTCCATGTGCACTTGAGAAGAATATGTATTCTGGTCCTTTAGGATGAAATGTTCTGAGTGTATCTGTTAAATCCATCTGGTCCAGTGTGTCATTCAAAGTCATTGTTTCCTTGTTGCTTTTCTGCTCAGATGATCTGTCCATTGTTGTAAGTGGGATATTAAAGTCCCCTACTATTATTGCTTTATCAATGAGTCTTTATGTTTGTTAATTGGTTTGTTAATGGTTTATATATTTGGATGCTTTCGAGTTGAGGCCATATATATTTAAAATTGTTAAATCTTCTTGATGGATAGATCCCTTAATTATGATATAGTGCCCTACTTCATCTTTGGTTTAAAATCTAGTTCATCAGATATAAGTGTGGTTACTCTGGCTTTCTTTTGATGTCCATTAGCATGATAGATGGTTCTCTAATGCTTCACTTTTTTTTTAAAATTTTTTTTAACGTTTATTTATTTTTGAGACAGAGAGAGACAGAGCATGAACGGGGGAGGGGCAGAGAGAGAGGGAGACACAGAATCGGAAGCAGGCTCCAGGCTCTGAGCCATCAGCCCAGAGCCCGATGCCGGGCTCGAACTCACGGACCACGAGATCGTGACCTGAGCTGAAGTCGGACGCTTAACCGACTGCGCCACCCAGGCGCCCCTCAAATGCTTCACTTTTAATCTGCAGTTGCCATTAGGTCTAAGATGAGTGTCTTATAAGTAGCATATAGATGGGTCTTGTTTTTGTTTTTGTTTTTGTTTTTGTTTTTTTTGCCATCTTGATACCCTATGCCTTTTGATTGCCGCATTGAGTCCACTTACATTGAGAGTGATTATTGATGATATGAATTTAGTGCCATTGTATTGCCTGCAAAGTGGAAGTTTCTAGAGATTTTCTCTGTTCATTTCTGATATTTGTTACTTTTGGTTTTTCTTTCCCATTCCAAGCATTCTCCTTAATATGTCTTGCGGGGCTGCTTTAGTGGTCACAGATTCCTTTAGTTTTTGTGTCTGCGAAACTCCTTATTTCTCTTTCTATTCTGAATTAAAGCCTGTTGAATAAAGTATTTTTGGCTGAATATTTTTCCCATTTAGCTGATTGAATACATCATGCCATTCCCTTCTGGCCTGCCATGTTTCTGTGGAGAGATATGCTGTGAACTTGATTTGTCTTCCCTTGTAGGTCAAGGACTTTTTTCTTTTTGCTGTTTCAGCATTCTTTCCTAGTCTGTGTATTTTGCAAATTTTACTGTGATATTTCTTGGCATTGACTGGCTCTTGTTGATTTTGATTGGAGTTCTCTGTCTCCTGGATTTTAATGTCTGTTTTCCTCCCCAGGTTATGGAAGTTTTGAGCTACAATATATTCAAATACACTGTCTGCCCCTTTTTCCCTGAGCTTTTTCTTCTGGAACTCCTACGACACAAATGATGCTACATTTTATGGAGTTACTGAGTTCTTTAAGTCTACATTTGTGATCTAATATTTTGCTTTCCCTCTTTTTTTAATGTCTATTTATTTTTGAGAGACAGCAAACTCGAGCGCAGGAGGGGCAAAGAGAGGTGGGGAACAGAGGATCCAAACACAGCCTCTGTGCTGACAACAGAGAGCCTAATGTGGGGCTTGGTCTCACAAACTGTGAGATCATGACCTGAGTGAAGTTGTACGCTTAACCGACTGAGCCACCCAAGCACCTGTTCCCTCTTTTTATCAGCTTCATTATTTTCTTTAAAAATAGTTTTTAAATGTTTATTTATTTTGAGAGAGAGAGAGAGAGCGCACAAGCAGGGGAGGGACAGAGAGAGGAGAAGACAGACAATGCCAAGCAGGCCCTGCACTATCAGCACTGAGCCCGACTCAGGGCTCAAACTCACTATGAGATCACCACTTGAGCCAAAATCAAGAGTCAGACACTCAACCAACTGAGCCACCTGGGTGCCCCCAGCTTCATTATTTTCCATACTTTGTCTTCTATATCACTGACTCATTCTGCAGCTTCTCCATCCTTGTTGTCAATATATCCAGTCAGTTTTGTATCTCAGTTATAGCATTTTTTTTATTTTGGCCTGACTAGTTTTTATTTCCTTTTTCCCTGCAGTAAGGGATTCCTTAGTGTCTTCTATGCTTTTGTCATACATAACTAGCAACTTTATGATTCTTGTTTTAAATTCTGGTTCCGGCATATTGCTATATCTGTTTTGATAAGATCCTTGGCTATGACCTCTTCTTGTTATCTCTTCTGTGATGAATTTCTCCATCTTGGCATTTTGCCTAGACCTCTGTCTTCTGTGTGTTAGGAAAATCTGTTATGTTTCCTGTTCCTGAGAGTAATGGTTATGTTAACAAGAGGTCATATACTGTACAGGTCCTGCTGCTTCAGGAAGTTTTTTTAGTGTATGCTGTGTGCACTCTGCTGTTGATTTCTGCCTGCTCTTTCCCTCAGATTAGTCCTCTGCAGGTTTTCTCCTTGCCTGCAGTGGGGGTGTTTGGACCTTGTGCACTTTGTGATAAGTTTTAACTAGGTAGGTTTTGGTCTGCTTGTTAAACGAAGGTTGATCTTATCTCCCCTAGAGCAGAAGCTTTGCAGCACTGTATAATCAGTAGATTTGGTGCATGTGAGGGTTTGTGCTTGTCTTCTGGAGGAGGGCCCTGCTGCACTGGTTCTCAGGCAGACTTACCCTAGTAAAGATGCACCTGCAGGGTGCAGTGGGGCAGGGCTTGGTGTAATGACTGCAGCCTCCCCTGGGGGCACTGTGTTGCTCACTGAAGTCTGTCTGTGCTGATGTGTGGGGAAACAAGGGCATCAGCCAGCTCTCTCATCCCCAGAGCAGGAAGTTCACACCCACCACTGATCAGGAAGCCCTCACAGAAGAGCAAACTATCTCCTCTCATGTCCCAGGCGTCCACCAGATCCCTTCCTTCACCCTGTCTGTGTCCAAGCCATTTTTCTGCCTGGTGGCTCAGTATTCCTATGTTTTATCTCAGGCATGCAACTGGGTTTCAAAAGTCTACATCTTAGGGCCATGGAAAGGACCTGCACTGATATTCTGGGGGAGGGTCTCACTGCACTGTGGCTGGTGCTGGTCTGTCCCAGAAAAGCAGTGGCATGACTGCACAGGGGCTCGTAGTTTATGGTAAAGCATGGCCAAAGGCTGACTTTTAGGTTAGCTGCCTTCAGCATGTGCCTCTGCTGCTATGCTCATCAACGAGGCTGGTCGATGGTGCCTGCCATCTCTTTTGGCACCCGCTATCTCATTTATCCCCTGAGAGGCGGTGCCACCTCTCCCAAATGTACTCAAAGAGCAGAACTGTTTCTCCCGGAGTGATCCACGGGATCCTCAAACCATACTGTCTGCTCCGGGCCTCAGCCCTCCTTTCCCACAGGAGCACCCCTACACCCACCAGGCTCCACCCAGTGGTGGTGGTGGGGACTTATAAAACTTCAGACTTTGAGTTCCACTGCTTATAAAAACTTGCAATGATCAGCCCCCCTCCTTTTCACAATCAATGGTTTTGGGGGAAAGTTTTTCTTGTGTAATCCCCTGTACATGCTTTCTCTCTCTCTTGCTCTCTCACTCTCACTCTCTTTCTGTGATCAGAGCTCCCTCCCTTCCACAGCACCCACAGTTCTTTTCTTCCCCAAATCAACTCTCCACAGCACCCATCTCCATGATGTGGCTGGCTGTTTTTCTCCCTCTAGATGTGCAGTTTGTCCTTTCAGTCCTCAGATCAATCTCTTGGGTGTTCAGAATGATTTTATATTTATCTAGCTGTTTTCAAGGGATGAGGCAAGCATAGGGTCCTCCTACTACTCTGCCATCTTAACTCCTCTCTTGAATTTCATACTTTCAAAATGTATATTTCAATATGGACAGTCCCCAACTTACAATGATTTGACACATTTTTTTTTTAAATTTTACAGTCGTGCAAAAGCCATATGTATTCAGTAGAAACCACACTTCAAATTTTGAAGTTAGATCTTTCACTGGGCTAGTGAAATGCAGTGCACGCTCTCTCATGATGCTGGACACAGCAGCCACAGCTCCCAGTAAGCCATATAATCATGATGGTCAACACCCATACACTGCCAACATTCTGTACCAACATTCTGTATGACCATTCTGTTCTACACTTTCAGTACAGTATTCAATAAATTACAATATATGCAAGAATTTATAATAAAATAGGTTTTGTGTTAGATAGATGAGTTTGTCTGTTTAAGTGAGGCTATCTAAGCTATGTGTTCAGTAGATTAGGTGTATTACATACATTTTCAAGTTATCTTTTCAGTTTACAAAAGGTTTATTGAAATGTAACCCCATCATAAGTTGAGAAAGTTTTGTAGTTTTTAGTAGAGTCACAGACTTGCACAATCATCATCACTATCTAATTTTGAAATACTTTAATTACTCCAAAAAGAAACTCCATATGGATGAGTTTTGCCAGCCCTTGGCAAACACGAGTCTACCTTTATACCTTTGCCTATTCTGGACACTGCATGTAAATGGTGTCATACCATATGTGGCCTTTTGTGTGTGATTCTTTAACTTAGCATAGTATTTTAAAGGTTGATCCATGTTGTAGCATATATTAGTATTTCAAATAATATTATATTGCCAAATAATATTATAGCACGTGGACATCCCACATTCATCAGCTGATGTGTATTTTGGTTGTTTCCATCTTTAGCTATTATGAATAATGCTGTTATGAACATTCACATACAAATTTTATGTGCACACACGTTTTTAATTCACTTAGGTACATAGCTGGGAATGGAATTGCTGTGCCATATGTTAACTCTATATTTCACTTTTGAGGAACTGCCAAAATGTTTTCCAAAGTAACTGCACCATTTTACATTCTCACCAGCAATGTATGAGGGTTCCAACTCTCTGTAACCTCAGTGAGACTTTTTATTGCCTGTCTTTTTTTATAGCCCTCTCAGTTGTAATGAAGTGGTATTTGTTATGGTTTTAATTAGTTTACATTTCCATAACAAGTACTGACGGTAAACATCTTTTCATGTGCTTATTGTCCAATTGTATAGTTTCTTCAGAGTGCTATCTAGAGTACTAGTCTTTGCCCATTTTTAATTAGGTTATTTTTCATTTTATTGTTGAATTGTGTTCTTTATATACTCTGATAAAAATTCTCAATCAGATATATAATTTACAAATACTTTCCTATTCTGTGGGTTATCTTTTCACTCTTTCCATGGTTGTCCTTTAAAGTACAAAAGTTTTCAATTTTTCTAAGGTCTCATTTGTCTATTTTTTTTTCCTTTTGTCAATTGAGGCTTCGAAGTCATAGCTAAGAAACTATTGTCTAATTTGAAGTAATAGAGTTCATACTAACATTTTTGAGAGTTTCATAGTTGTTGCACTTACATTTCGGTCTATGATCCATTTTGAGTTAATTTTTCTGTATAGCATGAGGTAGTGGTCCAACTTTATTATTTACGTATGGATATCAAGTTGTCTTGCCACTTTTGTCAAAAATCAATTGACCATAAATGTAAAGATTTGTTCCAGGAATTTCTCCTTATGTAATATCAGACTGTCTTTGAGTAGTGTAACTTTGTAGCAAGTTTTAAAATTTGGGGAAGTGTGAATCCTCCAACTCAATGTTACTTTTTCCAGACTGTTTGGCTAGTTGGGTCCCTCACATTTCCTTTTGAATTTTAGGATTCACATATCAACTTCTGCAAAAAAGGCAGCTAGGATTTTGACAGGGATTGTGAGTCTGTTGATCAATTTGGGGAGCATTGCCATGTTAATATTAATCTTCTAATCCATGAGCACGGAATATTTTTTCATTTATTTATGTCTTCTTTTAATTTACTTCAGTGACATTTGTAGTTTTCAGTGTACAAGTGTAGCACTTCTTTTGTTGATTTTATTCCTGAGTGTTTTATTCTTTTTGATGCTGTTGTGAAAGTAATTGTTCTATTTTCACATTCAGGTTGTTCACTGTGTATAGAATATAATTAATTTTTGTGTATTGATCTTATATCCTGCAATCTTGGTAAACTTGTTCATTAGTTCTGATAGGTGTGTGTGTGTGTGTGTGTGTGTGTGTGAATTCCTTAGAATTTTCTATATACAAAATCATACTATCTGGGAATAGAAATAGAGTTACCTTGGGGCACCTAAGTGGCCTAGTTGGTTGTGTCCAACTTCGGCTCAGGTCATGATCTCATGATCCATGAGTTCAAGCCCTGCGTTGGGCTCTGTGCTGACAGCTCAGAGCCCGGATCCTGTTTCAGATTCTGTGTCTCCCTCTCTCTCTGCCCCTTCCACACTCACACTCTATCTCTGTCTCTCAAAAATAAATAAACATTAACAAAAAAATTTAAAAAAAAAGAAATAGAGTTACCTTTCCAACCTGGATGCCTTTTTGCCAGTTGCCTAATTCCCCCCTTGTCTAATTGCTCTAGCAATACCTCCAGTACAATGTTCAGTAGTTCAATAGAATGTCAAGAATGCACAAATTTGTCTTATGGCTGATCTTTGTGGGAATGAATCCAGTCTTTCACATTAAGCATGATGTTACCTATGAGTTTTTCATGGATGGTCTTTATCAGGTTGAGGATATTCCAAGGCTGTTGAGTGGTTTTTTTTTCCTTATCATGAAAAGTTGTTGCATTTTGTTGAATGTTTTTTCTAAGTTTATTGAGATGAATATGTGTTGCTTGTCCTTATCCTATGAATATGGTATATGAATCATATAAATAAATGATAAAATAATAAATAAATGATAAAAATGAATCATTTTTACGGTAAGCTAATCTTTCATTTTTAAGGTAAATCCCTCTCATGGTGTATAGTCTTTCTTTTAAGTTAACGGATTTGATTTGCCAGCATTTATTAAGAATTTTTTTATATGAAATTTAAGAATTTTTTATCTATATCCTTAAGAGATATTCATGTGTACTTTTATTCCCTGGTTTTGGTAGTGGCATAGTGCTGGCTTCATAGAAATGAGTTGATAAATATCTCTTTCTCTTCTACTTTTTAAAATTATTAAAATACACACAATGTAAAATTAATTATCTTAGCTATTTTTAAGTGTACAGTTCAGTGGTATTAAAACCTTTTTTTCTATCTTTTTATTTCAAGATTTTGTGAAGGATATGTGTTAATTCTTCTTCAAGTGTTTGGTAGAATTTGGCTGTGAAGCTAAATAGGCCTGGTTAGGGACACAGAAGGTTTTAGGAAGGCAACTTGCACAGTCCTGCTAATGAAAGATCCTTCCTGTGTCTTGGAAAATCTGAAAAACCTTTCATTGAAAACATTAACAGGGAGAACTTTTCTGCACTTGGAGCAAGTCAAAGTCCATCTGATAAGGTGCGCCTTTATTGCTTCAATCCCAAGAATATTATTTGATCTCAAAATACTATCATTAGGAAATTGGATAGCTCCCCTCCCTTCCTTTTTAGCATCTTATCATCAATTTGTCCTTCATTGGCAAAACTCCCTTCCTCATGACACTTACCACAGAAAACTCCAATCTACTGTAGGAGCAACAAATGTTGGATGGTCAAAAAGGATCCTCAGAAAAGCAGACTCACTTCATGATATTCTGATCAATGCTTTAAAAACATTTTTTCAACATTGTGTCCTTTGAAGCACCATTGAGGATCTAACTAAGTTTCTTGGGAAAGGACCCAAGTTATACTCCAAGATAGATAATTGCTGAGACCCAGATCCTTTGAGGATTTGTGATTTAATATACAAGCCTTTGAGATTCAATGGGATACTGTGTCTTAAATGTCATAGAGAATAAAAGAATCCTTTCTTCTCATTCAAATTGTATCCATAATTCCCCCTTTTAACTCTTTATTCTTTTTTCTCATGTGGATTTTAATAAAATACACTATAAAATAAGCCGTGTAATATGTAACACTCCCCATTTGGCAGCTTCCATATATTAGATAAGAATAAGTTCCAAATCATTATTAACAATAGTCTTTTTCTGCCTCCAGAATGATTCTAAATAACATCAACCTGCCTCAAATAAGAATGATCCCAAGAAATCATTCACCTGATTTGCTAGAGCAGATGGGGATTGAGTACTCACATAATGTTATTTTTGAGGCACAACCCCTCCACACTGCCTCATTCATGGAGGTGCAAGGTATTCAAGAGGAACTGATCTAATTATTTTCAAACAAAATGTAATCTATTTGATCTTCTAAAAATGGCATATCACATTGATATTATTTATAGGAAATGTTCTGTTCATTGAGTAGGTCCAGGAAAGTCAAGATACTTGAAGGTCTAAGATTCTATAAAACGAATTGCAAGGAGGTGAATTCAATACTCTATATCACCCTTCCTCTTGAGGTATGTTCCGATATATAAGTACTACAAGATGAACAGAAAGCGGCTTTTAGTAGACCTAGAAGCTAATGGATGCCTTACCCATTCAAAGATGCTGAGGAGATAAAATTTGGATTATAGAGCCTGCCAAGACTAAGGAGATTTTGTTAAAAACCTCAGACTCTTAAACTGATCTTATGAGTCCTTAGGATGAGGAAGAGTCAAAAGTAGACCATAGCTTATACTTACTGAAACATATACTCTAATCATATTATTCCACGATTAGATTATTATTAAGGTGATTATTTCCTAATCAAACTCTTATAGAAAATAAAATGAATATTATCTAAAAGAAGAAAGATCATGCACAGCCCCTATAATTTTGCATACAAAATATCTAGCTTTCAATAAAAAATGATAATAAATACCAAGAAACTAAACCAAAAGGGGGAAAAAAACAAGAAAATAAGATCACATTACCAATTATCCACCAATTATTGGACATGGAATTTTAAATGCTAAGTGAAATAAGCCAGGCAGAGAGAGACAGATACCACATGTTCTCACTCATATGTGGATCTTGAGAAACTTAACAGAAGACCATGGGGGAGGAGAAGGAGGAAAAAAAAGTTACAGAGAGGGAGGGAGGCAAACCATAAGAGACTCTTAAGGACTGAGAACAAACTAAGGGTAGATGGGGGGTGGGGGAGAGGGGAACGTGGGTGATGGGCAGGGAGGAGGGCACTTGTTGGGATGAGCACTGGGTGTTGTATGGAAACCAATCTGACAGTAAATTATATTTAAAAAAAAGAAGAAAGAAAGTTATCTCTTTGTCTCTCAAATTGGCAAAAATGATGCTGGCAATCATTATAAAATGACTAATATTCACTGGTCTTGGAATGTAAATGGAATCAATCATCAAGCACTAAAAGAATATGCTTTAAAAATAAAATAAAAATAAAAATAAATGACAAGATTGAGAATTTAATCAGAAAATTGGAATGTATTTATTAAAATAATGAACAAAAATTATAAAAATAAGAACTTAAATAAGGACTCAGTCGATATATTTAATAGCAAATTAGAACAGCTAGAGGAAGGATTAAGAAAGTAGAAAGTTTAATAAAAGCTGGTATACTGAAGTTCTGAAGAAAGAAAAGATGGAAAATGAAGACAAGAGTGTAACAAATTTATGGGACAAAGTGAAATATTTAACAAGTAATTAGAGTTCCAGAAAGAGAGGACAGAGAAAGAATGGTGTAAAAATGATACATGAAGAGACAATAGCTGATAATTTCCTAACGTGAAAAAAGAAATCAAACTGGATATTTAAGAAGCACTCTAGGGGTGCCTGGGTGGCTCAGTTGGTTAGGAGTCCGACTTTGGCTCAGCTCATGTTCTCACGGTTTGTGGTTCGAGTCCCACATCGGGCTCTGTGCTGACAGCTCAGAGCCTGGAGCCTGCTTCAGATTCTGTGTCTCCCTCTCTCTGGCCCTCCCCCACTCACGCTCTGTCTCACTCCTCTCAAAAATAAAGAAACATTAAAAATTTTTTTTTTAAAAGAAGCACTATAACCTCTGAAAAAAATACAAATAAAGAAAAACAAATCCATGCGAGCAATCATCAGCTTGCAGAAAACCAAAGACAAAATTACAGTTATAAGATTAATAATTTTGGTGATCCATAATGATGACTATAGTTAACAAACTGCTGTATATTTGAAAGTCACTGAGAAAGAGTAAATCTTAAAAGTTTTCACCACACACACACACACACACACACACAGACATAATTGTAATTATGTGAAGTGATGGATGTGTTAACTAACTTTATTGTTTTGATCACTTCAAGAAATTAGTTTCAGCATTAGGTCAAATAACACTAGCTGTAGTAGAAACAACTCCCAAGTGTTGGTGATTACTTTTCATTTTTTATTTAATTATTTAATTATTTATTTATATTTTAGTTAGTTAATATACAGTGCAATATTGGTTTCAGAAGTAGAATTCAGTGATTCATCACTTACATGCAACACCCAGTGCAAATCACAAGGTCCCTCCATAACACCCATCACCCATCTAGTCCATCTCATACCCACCTCCATCCATCAAACCTCCATCAGTCGATGGACGTTTGGGCTCTCTCCATAGTTCGGTTATTGTTGATAATGCTGCTATAAATATTGAGGTGCTTGTATCCCTTTGAATCTGTATTTTTGTATCATTTGGGTAAATACCTAATAGTGCAATTGGTGGATTGTAGGGTAGTTCTATTTTTAGTTTTTTGAGGAAGCTCCATACTGTCCTCCAGAGTGGCTGCATCAGTTTGCGTTCCCACCAGCAGTGCAAGAGTGTTCGCCTCTCTCTGCATCCTCGCTAACACCTGTTGTTTCATGAGTTTTTAATTTTAGCCATTCTGACAGGTGTGAGTTGGTATCTCATCATGGTTTTGATGTATTTCTCTGATGAAGAGTGATGTTGAGCATCTTTTCATGTGTCTGTTAGCCATGTGGATGTCTTTTGGAAAAGTGTCTATTTATGTCTTCTCCCCATTAATTAACTGGATTATTTGTTCTTTAGGGTGTTGAGTCTGATGAGTTCTTTATAGATTTTGGATACTAACCCTTTACCTGATATGTCATTGCAAATATCTTCTCCCATCATGTCTGTTGCCGTTTAGTTTTATTGATTGTTTTCTTTGCTGTGCAGGAGCATTTTATCTTGTTGAAGTCCCAATAAATCATGTTTGCTTTCATTTCCCTTGCTGTTGGTGATGTGTCTAGAAAGACGTTTCTGTAGCCTAAGTCAAAGAGGCTGCTACCTGTGTTCTCCTGGAGGACTTTGATGGTTTCCTGTCTCACATTTAGGTCTTTCATCCATTTTGAATTTATTTTGGTGTATGGTGTAAGAAAGTGGTCCAGTTTCATTCTTCTGCATGTTGCTGTCCAGTTTTCCCAACACTATTTGTTGAAGAGATGGTCTTTTACCCATTAGATATTCTTTCCTGCTTTGTCAAAGATGAGGTAAATATATAGCTGTGGGTCCATTTCTGGGTTTTCTGTTCTGTTCCATTGCTCTATGTGTTTGTGTTGTGCTAGTACCATACTGTCTTGATCACTACAGCTTTGTAATATAGCTTGAAACCTGGGTTTGTGATACCTTCAGTTCTGTTTTTCTTTTTCAGGATTGCTTTGGCTATTCAGGGTCTTCGGTGGCTCCGTGTAATTTTAGGATTTTTTTCACCTAGCTCTGTGAAGAAGGCTGGTGGTATTTTGATAGGGATTGCATTAAATGTGTAGATTGCTCGGGGGTAGTATAGACATTTTAACAACGTTTGTTCTTCCATCCACGAGCATGGAATGCTTTTCCATTTCTTTGTGTCCTCTTCAATTTATTTCCTAAGTGTTCTATAGTTTTCAGAGTACAGATATTTTACGTCCTTACTTAGGCTTATTCCTAAGCATTTTATTGTTTTGGGTGCAATTGCAAATGGGTCATATACAGTCCATGGCCTGGGACTTCAGGAAGTGTTTCTGTTGTCTGCTGCGTGCACTCTACCCTTGCGTTTTGGCTGCTCTTTTCCATTGGTCAGTCCTTTGCAGAGATCTTCCTTGCTTGAAGTGGTGGAGTGTTTGGACCTTTAACTAAGAGTGCTGTGATTTGTTTGTTGAAGTAACCCTGAAAAAAGTGGGGTAAAAAGCCTGATCCCCTCTCCCCCCCAAAAAAAAAAGAGAAAAGGAAAGGGAACAAAAGAGGCCAAACAGTGAATCAAAAAACTATAAGGCTGATTCCAAAGAAAAAGAAAGGGAAAAAAAGGAAAGAAAGAAAAAGAAAAGAAACAATGAAGCCTGATTTAAAAAAAAAAAAAAAAAAAGGAGGTAGAGAGAGAGAAAAGGAAATGAAAATACAGGTGTCATTTTGAAGCACTCAGTTTTCTGCACACTTGGCTACCTGTGCTGGTCTTCTGGAGGAGAGGCCCACTCTTTGGCTCCGTCAGTCTTGCCCCAGTAAATAAGTAGTAGCCAGGCACAGAGGGGAGGGTTTTAGGGTAAGCGGTCCAGTCTTCCCTGGTGGCCACTATGCTGGTCTCTGAAGTCTCACAGTGTTGATGTTCATGGGGAAAATGGCACCACCCCAGCCTCTTGTTCTCGGACAGGAGATATCACACCCCTTGCTGCTCAGGCAGTCTTCTCAGAATAGTGAGGGCAATCAGCATGCCCTGTACCACAGCTTTCCTGTGTTTTTCTGTTGGCGCTTGGCTAGGATTCAAAATTCTTAAAGGACCCAGCACCGGATACCTCTCCATGCTGTGTCTTAAGTCCATTGTCACAAGAAAACAGTTCCACATCTATATAGTGCGTGGAATCTATGGTGTAGCACTCTAAAAGCAGGAATATTGTTACATTCCCTCTGGATTTGCTTCTGTCTCCTGTTGATGAAAGGCTTTTTCCTGGCTCCAGCAGCCTTTTATCCTTGGGGAGGCAATATGCTGTCTTCCAAAAGTACTCCAGGAAGGGGAATATTTTCTCTCAGTGTGCCCAGTGATCCCTACACCACACCGTGCACTAGGGGCCCAGCTCCCTCCTTCTCCCCAGAAGCAGGTGCCACAGATCCGCTCTGGAGAAAGTCATGCACTTCCAAAACCTCAGAGTTTGAGCTCTAAATGCTGTTTGCAAAAAACAAAAACAAA
>NW_026058656.1:0-21408 GCF_023721935.1 Panthera uncia
CCCCCACCACTGCCACCCAAGAGCCCCCCGCCATTGCTGCCTCCGCCACCCAACAGCCCCCCGCCACTGCCACCCAAGAGCCCCCTGCCATTGCTGCCTCTGCCACCCAACAGCCCCCCGCCACTGCCACCCAAAAGCCCCCTGCCATTGCTGCCTCCGCCACCCAATAAGCCTCCCCCAACCCCACCCAACAGGTCACCACCACCCCCTCCGCTCCCACCACCAAGCAGGCCCCCCAGAAGGCCACCGCTCCCACCACCTCCACTTCCACCAAGCAGACCCCCCAGGAGAGGTCCTCCACCATCACCACCAGCTTTACCCATGGGCACCTCTCTCAGGGCTGAGCGGAGAGCATCACTCTGCTGCAGGGTGCCTGAAATGGCTGCAGAGAAGCAAAGGCATTAGTGAGGGCTTCCTCCCCCAGGCGCCACCTCTGGCCCACTCCTTGGCTCTCTGGGCCCCACCTTTCCCACCGGTAGAATGTCAAGGTCGAATGGGGAGACTCCCCCAGGCCAATCCAGCCCTGACATTCAGGTGGGCTCACTGCTAACCTGGACCTGCTCTTGCTTTAACTAGATTTCAACATCATTCACCGAACCTGGAAAGATTTTCTTCCTTCTACTCCCTTTCAAGTGCTCCACACTTTAGAGCTTATAAACCTGCTTGGATGGCATCAGAGCAGGTCTTTGTTTGCCAGATGACAAAAATGAGCTCCCAAGAATTAAAGGGGGGAATAATTACAGCCCCCACATTTGAAGGCCTTCAATGTATGTACCAGGAATGGGACCACGTTTTCAGAAGGCTACCTCATTCATTCTCAAACCAGTCCTCTATGACGGGGGCCACAATCACATCCATGTTGCAGACGAGAAAACTGAGGCTCAGAGAATTCAAGTTGTGGACTTAAGGTCGGTCAGTATTTGAACCCTGGGAAGGCTGACTCGAGGACCCAAGCTCTTAGTCACTGCTTCTACCGCCTCAGGCATGAAGTCCTCAACATGGTGTAAGTGTGTTGGGAATGGTAACCAAAAGCAAAAGGGGAATAATTTACCCACCCACCTGATGTGAAGAGGGTCCTTGGGACTTCAGAGTTGGCTGGACTGCCCTGCCCACCCCACGTCACCCCTGACTGCCGCAGGCCTGGACTCACCATTGCTCAGCACGTCTTTGGTAACCCTGAGGACAGTGTTTGTTTCTGCGCGGGTGCCACAGAGAGCTGCCACAGACAGAGCAGCCACGCACCAGGCTGTCCACATTCTGGCACTGCTTCCCTGCTGAGGAGACAGTGCATCAGAGTCACCACCCTGGAAGCAGGTGGAGCTAGGTACTCCCTGCCAAGAATCGTATCGGGATCCCGAGGCTCAGGGACATACGGGGCAGGGTCCAGAATTCCCAATACCATCTTCTAAGTTGAATGAATGAAATGAATCTGGAGACACAGAGCAGACCCATTAACCAAACTGTCCTAGAAACATGGATGTCTGATTATCCCCCAGGATGAAATTTCCAAATGGAGCATCAGGGAGAGAGGTCATGAGGACTCCAACCAAAATAGCAAACTCACAGCAGGCAGACTCTAGGGAGAATCTCTCCAGCATCTACCCGTCTGTTCACCCACCAATCCATCCATCCTCCCATCCACTCATCCTTCCTTCCTTCCTTCCTTCCTTCCTCCCTTCCTTTCATCTGTCCTTCCTTCCTTCCTTCCATCCATCTGTCCATCCATCCTTCTGTCTACCCATCCACCCCTTCATAAATCCATCCATCCATCCATCCATCCATCTATCCATCCTCTTATCAGTTCATCCGTCTATCAACACATTCATCTAGACACAATTTCAAGCATCCATCCAGCCAAAAATCACTCCTACCTCTTTGAAGGAGACAGTTCTCTACCAGGTACTTGAGATTAAGAGCTCTGGATCAGAGCTATCTGGGTTCTAATCCTTAGACAAGAGAGTTTACCTTTTCGAACCTCTGCCTCCTAATCACTAACACACTGTTTCTGGTACGTAGTAGGCAACAAACAGCAGTTACTGTTACTGTTTTGGCACTATTATTTTAGACCCCTAAGAAGTGGGTGGGGGGCGCCTGGGTGGCTCAGTCGGTTAAGCGTCCGACTTCGGCTCAGGTCATGATCTTGCGGTCCATGAGTTCGAGCCCCACATCAGGCTCTCTGCTGACAGCTCAGAGCCTGGAGCCTGCTTGGGATTCTGTGTCTCCCTCCCTCTCTGCCCCTCCCCTGCTCACACTCGCTCTCTCTCTCAAAAATAAATAAACATTAAAAAAAAAAGGAAGTGGGTGTGGAGTGTTATCGATTGGGAGCGAGGAAGCATGCATTTTGGGATAAGCTGCTCAGTCTTTAAGAAACCTTATTTTGCTGCCTCCATGCCCTCACCCACTTCTCTCACTCTGTCAACTCAGTCTACCTAGTCATCAGCTTCAGAGCACCATGGACTCTCCTCTGGGCCACATTGTAAAATCATTGGCTTCAGCCCCCTCCACTTATGCACCCTCTTCCCTTTTCCAAAGCCTCCAGGTTTTTTCCCCACTCCATCTACTCCCAGAATATTGGAAGCACTCATTTATACTAGAATATGAAGGGTTAATATGTGCAAAAAAATCTTTTTCTGGTTTCCTTACCTCATCCTAACCCACTACCCAGAAAGTTCTCTGTTCAAAGAGGGATCATCACCTTCGGTTAAAAAGATGGCACCAATGGAGGGAGATCTGGCAAGCAGCTGAGGAGTCTCAGAGAAATAGCAAAGGCACCAGATACCCCAAATCCCTGAGAATTGTAAATGCAGCTCTGTTAACTCAGGTCACTGGGGTGACTCAGGCCCTTTTCAGAGCCTCCCTGAGAGGCTTTTCTATGTCCATGTTATAGGAAAGACAGAAGAGGCTCAGAGAGGGGTTACGCAGGCAGGTTTCCAGTCTAAGACTCTCCTCATTGCTTCCTGAGGCCTCAGCCTCCCCACTGCCCAGACACTGAATAGGGAAGGGGCTCCTCCTTACCCTGCAAGGTCCTGGCAGCTCAGTCTTGAGAGGTCCTGTTCACCAGGCCCTCTGCTTTTGCCTGAATCTATTCAGAGGCTGGCCTTATATAGCAGCTGGGTCTGAGTCCAGACCTAGAGAGGGAAACACCATGTAATTATGAGAGACTGGAATCCAGATTTGCTCTGCAAATCAGACATTGAGCTCCAAAACCACAAATAGCTGCGGTTTGTGGCTAATTCTGAGAGCTACGTTCACTCACTCCCGGATGGTGTCACATGAGCTGAGGTTTATCAGCCCCTGGTCCAGACACGTTACTGGAGACTCCAGCTAGGCCCCCACATGGGGGAACCAAAAACACCTACAGTTGCATCTGGTTGCCACTCCAGATGGCCTGGGCAGCCAGGAAGTGCCCCCAGACTGGACTCAGCAGCAGGCTAACTCAGATTCAGACTCAGCTCAACCCCCAACTCGCCACATGACCTTGGGCCAGCCACTTCCCTTCTCTGTGCTTCTCATTGTTTCCATCTGCTAAATGGGTATAACACCTGCTTCACAGGACTGATTTGAAGATTCAGGGAGATGTATATAGAGCTGACTCTCCAAACTTGGGGCTGGTGTGAAGGGAACAAGTAGATGGGCTTCTTTTGACCTGAAGATTTTTCTCCCAATATTTCATTATGAACTGTTCACACATACAGTGAATTTGGAAGAACTGTAAACTGCAGGGAACGGTACATTTCCCCGTAAACACTTCAATACGTATGCCATTGCGATTGTTTTCTTTGGGTGTAAAGCTTACAGACAGTGAAATGCACAAGTCCCAAGTGTTTATTTGTTGAACTTTGACAATTTTATTCAACGATGGAGCCCACACCCCTGTCTCAATATAGAACTTTCCATCACCCCAGAATGTTCCCTCCTGCCCCTTCCCAGGCAACGCCTCCAGAGGCAGCCACTGCCCCTCCAAGACCTGCTGGGACACAGCCCAGGTCCCTTCCTTGGCATCCAAGGTAAGTCTGCTCCTCTCTCCACTCCCCACCTCCGTTCCCCGTCTCTGGGCCTTTGCACGTGCAATATTTGCCACAGAACACCCTTCTCTAGACTCCACTGATCATAGTCATACAGAAATGTCAGCTGCTCTGCAAAGCTTTCTGTGACAACCCCAAGCCTGCCCCCCTTCCTTGGCCCACCCAGCACCTTCAACAGCCCATGTGATATGGTGTGGCTCTGGCGAACCAGGAGTGTGCCCCACCGCCAGCCAGCACAGGCACAGACACCAGTGTAGGGAACGGACCACACATGCTCTCACTCCCCACCGGGTGCACTGTAAACTATAGAGGGCAGTGCACACAGGAAGGTGGTTCTCAGTCGCCTGAGGCTCTGTGCCCTCCTCAGTCCCGAGACCAGCCAGACCCTGGTGGCCATGAGGCTGGCCTGTCCCCTGGGGCACCAAGAGGATTAGTACAGCACTGGCGCCAGGGAGATCACCTGGACTTAGTGTCCAAAAGGCTCCTTTGTCTGGGCCTGAAGCAGCCAGGCCCTGGGAGGTGACTGAGTCACGCAGGGGGCCAAGTGGGGGGCTCACGCAGGGGGGACTGAGGGAGCAGGAAACAGAACCGCTCCCATTCCTGACCCTTCCTTCAGCCTGTTCCTGTCATGAATGGTCAGTGGCCAGGGCTGCAAGGGAGCTAGCTGTCCATGGTGGGGGGGGGGCGCTCCCTGCACATCTCATTTCAGGCCTCTACTCTAAGTGCAGAGGTTCAGAGCTGGGCTGTGGAGCCAGGGGGGCCTGCGTTCAAATCCTGGTCTTGTCACTTCCCAGCTGTGTGGCTGTGGGTAAGTCACTTAACCTCTCTGTGCCTCAGCATCCTCACTTATGGAATGAGGGTAAAAACAGTTCCTAGAAAGCACGGTTGGTTCACAGAGTCGAAAACATGGTGTATCTAAAGCACTTGGACAAATGCAGCAAGTATTACTTTTAGAACATAGCAGTGAAAAATCCAGGCTTTGGAACTAGGGTCAGAAGGATCTGGTTCAAGTCCTGGCTCCGCCACTGAGAAGCTGTCCAATTTCGCGTCTCTGAGCCTCTGTTCCCTCACATGTAAAATAGAGAGACCCTGTCCACGGATTATGATCGCGATAAAAATGAAGTGAGGTAAGGGGTGTGAAGCCTGTAACACGAGACTGATACACGCTTGGGGCCCAGTGGAGACAAGCTTCTCTCACTGCTACTCCATGAGGCCACAGGACTCACCATAATGAAGCAGATACCTGACCTGGCAGCGCTCTTGGTCGAGCGGGACAATGGGACCAAGGGGTGACAATCCAATGTGGTGGGTACAATAATGGACCCTGCCTGTGGCACAGAGAGGCTGGGGGCTGAGGTGCTCTGCGTGTTGAGGGACAGCAAGTTTGCCAGGCACACTTGGGGGGAGTGTCTGGTGCTCAGGAAGACGGAAATGCCATCCAAGGGCCTGGCTCCACATCACGTGCATTTACCACAGGCCAGGAGCTCTTCTCTGTGCCTCACATTTTCTCATTTAATCCTCAGATGACCTCTGAGTAAGTCCGAGAGTGTTCCCATTTCACAGATGAGGAGCCTGAGACACAGAGACGACTCTGCTCCTTCTCCGTGCTCCCAGAGGAGTCGACGGAGGCCAGGTCACGGGCGGTCTCAAATGCCACCCTGGGATTTTGGATGATTTCCTGCTGGCAGTGAGAATCCAGACAATGAAGGGCTGTCAGCGGTGATGAGATGGTCAGATGAGGACAAGGGGGGGCTGGTGGAGGATGGGACGGGAGAGAGGAGGGAGGGACAGATTGATGAGGAGGGTGTGCGGGGTGCAGGCAGAGAGGAGGGAGTAGATGAAGCCATGGTGAGAGGGCAGAGCAGTGCATGAGCTCACCATGCTAAGTGCTGGGTAACCCTCAAAACCTTATTACTATTATCCTCAAGTTACTGATGAAGAACCAAGAGTCAGAGAGACTGAATGACGTGCCCAAAGTCACGTGGCTAATCAGCAGGTAGGATGGGATTTGAACTCGGACAGCTAATCCGGGCCACTCAGTTAACCATTGCCCTGCTCTGGACAGGAGTGGGGGGACAATGGAAGAGGGAAAAGAGTCAAAGATAAATCCCAACATGCCACTTCGCACCGGGCTTGGCATACATGCCGACAGGTTCCCATAATTGTAGGCTGAGTGGATAAAGGGGGGCAGAAGGGAGGGAGGGAAGGAGGGTGGGAAGGTGGGAGGGTTGATGGGTGGTCACAGGGTCATTCCTATGGTGGACAAACTTTGAGATGGGCTCTAACTCTTCTGCCTCCCCAGATCCTGAGTCACTTCCCAAAACTTTATTGGCACCTTGAGCCCACCCATAAATGCCAACTTGAGGCCATTCCCCAGGACCCAGGAGGCCCATCCTGAGCAATGGGGAGGAGCCAGGACCGAGGCTGGACCCCCAGTTTCCCACCCCAACTCGGCCGCTGTATGGTCTGGGGTCCGCCAACAGTTTTCCCATCCGCACTATGAGCATTTAGTGTAGCTTTGTTCTGTCCCCAGGTAAGTCCACCGCCAATGTGCAGACAGTAGGAATCCCTCCAGGGCAAGACCAGGTCACCCTTGCTTCCTGGAATGCTGGCTCCTTTTCTCCCTAGAGGACTCCTATTCACCCTTTGGCTCAGAGAGAAGTCCCATTCTGTCTCAGAGACACAGAGACAGACAGACTCAGAATCAGACAGCTCAGAGAGACAGGGTGAAAGACACAGGTCCTGAAAAACAGACAGGGGGGAGGGGAGTAAAGGACAGGGGAGGGGACAGGAGGAGCTCGAGGCAGAGGTGAAGGAAGGCAGGACAAGACACAGAGGCTTCCCAGGCCAACTGGGTAAGTCTGGGATGCAAAGCTACAAAGACCAGGCCCCAAGTCCCTCACCTCCCAGGAGCCCTGGACTGGAGCTGGAGAGGGTCCAGAAACAGAGGCCAAGGCAGCCCCTGTGTGACTGGGGAACAAACCAGCCGGGAGGTACTGAGATAGAGGAGTGGTTTATTGAAAGCTCACAACTCTCCCCTGAGGCCAGAGCTCTCTTCAAAGCGGAGTCCTGTGGCCAGCCCTGTAGTCCCCACCCCAGGCCGGGGGCAGAGCTGCAGGGCCAGAGCACCTGGGTGGTCCTAGGTGGTCCTGGGTGGGTAAGGGACACTAATACTGTCACCGACGCAGGCTAGAGGCTGGGAGGGAAACTGAGGCAGAGTGGGCAGGTGTACAGACTCTGGCAGTGAATGGGGAGGGAAGGTGGCCGTCTCTCAGCTTCAGGATGCCACGGTCAGCACAACAGCATTCTGCAAGGAGCGATGGTTCTCAATTACATCATCTGGGTCCTTGTGCCCAAGACCCCTGCCATGCCCTCTATCCCTGCAGCCACCTCTGTGTCGTCCTCCTAATCCTCCCCTTGGTCCCGCGCCCTGGAGTTAGCACTGAACCTGGAGCACAGCAGGCACTCAGGAACGGGATGAATGAGCGAATGCATGAATGAATGAATGACATCCAGTGCGGGAGAGGTCACTGACTTTCGAACTTAAGTCAAGAGACCCAAGTTCATGGGCCATTTCTCCTGCTAATTTCCTGTGTGGCCTTGGGCCAGAAATTTGGCCTCCTTTATCCCTGATCCTCATCTGAGAAATGGATCCATAACTCCTGGCTCTGCCCACCTCCCACAGCCATTCCAAGACTCAACACTGAAAAGGATTGTGAGGCCATGTTGCTATTGAGCAAGAAAAAAAAGTGTCAAGACCTTCTAGCCATGCCTGCCACAGGCACAGGGTCAAGGAGAGACAGGACATGTATTTGCCACCCCTGGGCCAGCAGAGCTGTGGTTCTGGGAGCGAATCTGAGAGTCCATTCTATAGGTCAGACACGTGTCTGAATTCAACAGGAAAGGACTCTGTGACCGACGGACAGTGTCAGGAGTTTTAAGTGAGGCTCTCCAGAGACAAGATGAAGGCCCGGCGAGGCCACACCTGTACGGGAGGCTCACCTCTATGATCTCCAGGGCTGCAGTGGCAAAATTGACATTGAGAACCTTAGGCAGGGGAATTCCAACATCCAGGTCCACTGCGAAAAGGAAATGGTTAAAAGCAAAGGTACGTGGGGGCTGGGACCAGTGTCCTTAGGCCAGCCATTTCTGTTCTTGGGGACTCAGTTTCCCTTGTTGGCGGACTCATACCCATCCTACTAAACCCAAACAAAAGTGCTCCTTTTCTTTATCTATATCATCAGTGTCTCCCCTCAGGTTCTGTCAGCCCCCTGCACACTCTGAGTCATCTATATTCTTTTTTTTTTTAATTCTTTAAATGTTTATTTATTTTTGAGAGAGAAAGACAGAGTGGGAGCAAGGGAGGGGCAGACAGGGGGAGACACAGAATCTGAAGCAGGCTCCAGGCTCTGAGCTGTCAGCACAGAGCCCAACGTGGGGCTCGAACTCACGGACGGTGAGATCATGACACGAGCCGAAGTCGGACCCTTCACCGACTGAGCCACGCAAAAGCCCCTGAGTCCATATTCTAGTCATTCGTTTATATGACTATTTCCCTCTGGATTGTGAGCCTGAGGACAGGACACTGGTCAGATAGCTCTCAGGGCCCGGGGTCTGGTGTGATGGAGGTACTAATCGATGTGGTTTGAAATGGAACATTGGTGCCTCAGTTTCTGCATCTTGGAAATGGGGATCAACCCCCCTCCAGCCTCAGTGTCTCTATCAGAGCAATGAACCATCCTGAGTTCAGACACTCCACGTTTCCAAGAAGATAGCAAAGTCCTCCCATACCATTGAGCTTCGGCACGTAGGCCACCCGGACCACATCACTGAGCCATTCTTCTAAATGGGATGCCTGCAACAGAGCACAGGGACGGCTGGGAGGTGTGGCTTCACAGGGAGCAGCACACCCCTCCCCAGGGAGGGAATCCAGAGATCCAGCTTCTGAGCCTCCCCAAAGCCTGAGGACACAGTTCCTGGTGGGCACAGGGCCCACTGGGGTGGCTGCCAATGACCCCAAAGGGGACTCTGATTTAGGACAGCTTCACGCAGGCCCCACGAGCTTCGAAAAGTTGCCTTCCTAGAGGAAGGGTCTGTGGGGCCTGGAAGGGGCAGTGCCTGCGAAAGAGAGCAGAAAACATGCCAGCTCCTATGTCCAGCTCCAGTAGAACTTTGAGCGGTCTGCTCTTAGATTTTTATTCATTTAGGGACCCTTAGAATGTTCTAGAACCTGAGACCATTGAGAGACTCCAGGACCTCAGAACTCTGAGAAGCAGGACACTAAGGGCTCTCTGGGGCTCTGAAGCGCTAGAACTTTCTGAGTTCCGGAACATTGTTACTTGTGCAAAGTTCCAGAATTTTGAACCCTTGTGAGATTCTGGATGTTTACGATTTGTGAGCTTCCAAGACTTTGCAAGACGATGAGATTCACCTTCCTAAGACGATGACTCTTTCACACACACATACACGCACATGCACACCTGCTCTGACGTTTGGCCACTCTGGCTTGCTGGGGCAGAGCCCAGACTGAGGCCAGCTCAGTCGTACGACCGTGACTCATCCTACCCCTTTCTACCCCCCACTTGAAGACCCTCACCACTGGCAAGCTGCTCACTCTCCCAGGAACTTACATCAAAGGCGTGGGCAAAGGAGGAGGCCAGCTTGACACGAAGCCTGGAGGAGAGAAGAGAGGTGTTGGGGGGCCCCACCGCCCACCACACCCCCAGTGCGCCCCACTCCTAGCTCTCCAGGATCAGGAAACAGGGTGACAGCTCCAACTCTGCCTCTATCTGGCCTCGACTCAGAGACTCAGTTTTCTCACCTGTAAAATGGGCCTGAAGGGATCTAACTTCTTCTGAGATATCATGACTGCCCCCTCTGATGCTCTGGCCCTGGAGCCTTGGTGTCACTCCCAGCTGGCCCCGGGCCAGTGGCTGAACCTCTCTAAGCAGTGGCCCTCCCACAGACCAAGCTCTGGGCACAGGGTTCCCCGCATCCAACACGCGAGCACTAAAGACAGCAACACCGACGGATCCCAGCTGACCCAAATGCAGGGCCAGGGCCAGAGCCCGGATGCACGCCTCTATTTCCTGAAGCCTGAGGCATGAACTGCCACCAGGAAGGGGAGGCAAACCCAGGCAGCGGGCAAGTTTAGAAATGGTGGTAATGGAGCCTTGCAGGGGGGTGCAGGGGACACTAATGTGGGGTCAGGTGAGCACTGGGGGCCTACGGTTCAGGACAGGCAGATCCCAGAGGCCCCTGGGAAATCCCCCGTACCCAGGGGAGGGGCAGGCAGGTCCCCAGGCCTCAGACCAACGTGACAGCACTGGGCCTGGAGAGCGGAGGCCCAGACCGCAGACCTGCTTCTGGGGACAATCCACTGTGTGAGCCTGGGCTTTGCTGACTGTAAAGTGCTGGGCGTGTGTCGGGAAGGACTACCATCAACATCACCCTCTCGGATCTTATGATTACCATGGGGCCTAGTTACCACGGGGGTGGGCCCTTGAGAGAAGTACGCAGCCTGCATGAATAACAAAGCACGGCACAGCCATCTCTGTGGCTAGCCTCTGCGGCTGATCACTCAGAAGTTCAGACTCCGTGTCCTGGCAGCAGGTGCATCTCCCAGGGTCAGATTTGGAGCAGGTGCGATGGAAGAAGCCTGCTCCGGATCCTGCTTCCCTGAGCCCCTATTGTCTCATCTGTAAAATGGGCTAACACCGACCCCTCCCTGGCAGGTCCTGGAGGCAAGGAAGATGCTGGTAACTTAGTTGATGCTCAGTGAATGGGAGGCGGTTCTAGCGGGTCCCTCATTCTTGTTCCCAAAGACAAGGCCCAGGACCCAATGTTACCGTTCCAGGGACAGCGAGAGGTGCAGCTTGGTAGCCGAGGGGGCCAGCTGGGCATTTAAAGTCAAAACCTGCATGGGGAAAGCAGGTGGAGGTTACCCATGAATTCAGCAGGAGGAGCTTGAGGGCAGGTCCCCTTGGGCCAACAAGGGACCCACCCCGTTCCCTCCACAAATCCTTGCTATGGCCCTCTTGTGTGTTAGGGCCCGTGCTGGGCTCTGAGGAGGTAGCTTGAAGGTTCTGGTGTTCAAAAACTGGAGGACTGAGAGTGACTGATGTTGTATGAGAGGAAGCTCGGGGCCTCCAGGAGCCTGGAGAGACCCTCAATCCAGCCTACAGCGAGGAGAGGTGTTCCCAGTGAGGTGACGCCTGAACTGAATCTTGAAAGATGAAACCAAGTGTGCGGGGAGGGGATGGCACTGCAGGTGGTGGACCCTGCCCGACAAAGGTGGGGAGCTGGCACCTGGTGGCCCTGAGTAACTGTGGCTTCGGGAGAAGGAAAGGCAGAGGATGAGGCAGGAGGGCACTGAGTGCCAGGTGAAGGTGCTTGGTCCTGGGGGGGGCAGGGCAGAGAATGAGCAGGGGAGGGACCTGCCTCTGCCCCGAGGTGCCTTGGGAAAAACTAGCAGAGGTGGAGGGCCGGGAGGAAGCCCGAGGGTCACCCGAGAGACGTCTGAGCACACAGAGGCTGAGAACATGGGGAGTCTCTCCTGAGACTCCCTGCTCTGAGGAAAGCAGAGTGGACGGGACTCGGGCCAGGACAGATGTGTGACGGGAGCAGGCAGGAGTCTAAGCGGGTGCTGGGGCTTGGCCCAGACGATGACAATGGCAGGGGGCACTTCCTGTGCTGTGCCACGCAGGGTGTCCCACTCTGAAATCAGGGGTAAGGCTCCCCAGCATCCCGGAGAGGGCAGCCCTGCTCAGAACCCCGGTGCCAGGCCCCCTCGGGCACTCACCGCATTCAGCTCGAAGAGGGCTTCGGGGGTCCCTTTAGGGCGGTAGGACAGCACACGGATGTTAGCTGGGATAGACACTGTGGCCTTCTTGTTCTGGAGAGTGACCGAGGCTGCCTCTTTCACCCGTATCAAGAGCAGGAGCTGCTGGCCCGGGGGCAACTTTCCCAGGGCCTGGAGAGAGGCAGGGGCCGGGCAGGGGGCACGAGGGCAGCTTCAATGCCCCAATAATAGAATCAGTCAACAAACACTCACTGAGCACCTAATGGGCCCTTGGCACCATGCTGGGTGCTAAGGTTATAGCCTGAACCAGACTGTCTTGCTCCCGGCCCTCTGAGGCTAACATTCAAGTGGGGAGACATCAACCCATGAATCAGACTCCCACCTCGCAGTCAAAATCCCCTGCAAGAGCCACAGGCTCTACATGACCCGTCCTCTGCCCTCCTCTCCATCTTACCTCCAACCACTGGCCCCTCGTTCTCCTCTCCAGACTCACTGGCCACTCTACTGTCCCTCCAACCTGCTAGGTATACTCCTACCTCAGGGCCTTTGCACTTGCTGTTTCCTCTGCTGGAAATGTCTCCCCCAGGTACTTGCGTGCTTCCCTCCCTCAGCTCCTTCAGCCTACTGGTCAAATGTCACCTCGGTGAGGCCTTTGCAGAGCACCCTGCTTAAAAGCACTATCCCCACCTTCCTAATCTGCCTTCACTGCCCCATTCTCTTTCCACCTTCTGATGCTATGTATATTCTACTTATTCATTTGTCTGTCACCCCCACCAGGACGGCAGCTCCTGAAGCAGAGGCCTTTTGTCTGCTTTTTGTCTTTTGCTCCGTCTGTGTGCCCAGTACCTAGCACAGGGCCTGGGACTTAGTAGGTTCTCAGTGAATGGTAGTTGACTGACTGTATGAATCACACACTCAGGAGAGTCCAAGTTTCATAATCATGACGTCATAGAATGATAGAAGTGCTGGGAACCACAGAATCACAGAATCAAGCTTAGAATCACTTGAATACTGGGATCCGGGGACCAATCCAAGCCCAGACTCCCAGAGTTGCAGGGTCATAAGGACAGGGAGTCACCAGATTCCATCCTTATGTGTCCACAGGTTCTGAAGCCACGGAACCAGATTGAGAGCGGGGGCCATGGGGCTCTGACGCTGTGAGAACAAAGGCTACAACCTCCCGAGACAGGCCCAGCCTCCCCGAGCTGGAGGGACGTGGCCCGGCTTACTGCAGGCATGGGTCCCCATTCCTGCCACTTCTGCCTCCCCAAGTCTTCTCCATCTTACAACTCCTGCTCTCAGGAGGTTCTTCTGAATGTCTAGCCCCATCTCTTCCTTTGCCTAAGACTCCTGTGCCCTTTAGCCAAGGACTCCAAGAAGCAGAGGCTTCTACGACATCCACCAAGGCTGATCTGAATCACCACCACCAAGAGTTCAATTTGTCCTCTGTGTCTCCAAACTCAGCTGCCCCCTCGATCTTCCCCAGTGGAAACCTTCTGGGCCTCACCCCCACCTCTATCAGAATCTGCTATTACATAAGGACCTTGCAGGAGTCATTTCAACTTCAGTATGAGTTCAGATGCCCACGGCTAGCAAGTGGCTGGTCCAGCCCTAGTGGAACAGTCAGGAAAGCTGAAGCCAGGCCCTGAAGCCACACACTGATTGATGTGCACTAGTCAAACCCCCCTGCCAAGTCCTCTCCTTTTCCTTCCCTCCTCCAGGCCAGCACCCAGAGTCTTCTCCCTGGGGGCAGAGAAGACTGAGACCAGGATGAAGCTGGGCAGGTGGAAAGAGGGGAAGAATCTCCTGTCCTCTGTCATGGAGAGGACAAATACCCAGCTGACTTCTGGGCAGTTAAACTCTGATCCTTTCCTCTCCAAGCAAAAATCTGCTGTCAGGAAAGTTTAAGTGTAAGGGATTCAAACTTGAGTGGGGATTTGGACTCAACATTCAATTGCAGCTCTCTGGGGAGCTGTATTGGGAAAGATTCTGGAGTTCACTCAGGCTCATCGGGAAAGAGCTACAAGGATCAAAGCCCATGAGAGGGTCACTCACCTCGGGGACCAAAGCTGCCAGGTCTGTCGTTGTCAATGGCACGTTGCTGGGAACCTGGACCCAAGACCAAATGGGGTGTAGGGTGAATACAGAGACAAGACAGGAATTCTTGAGCGCACACAAAGCTGTTTTGCCCACACCCCACCCCACCCCTGCCAATTACGCACACACAACCCTACACACACTCATGTTCCTCCTATTGGCCAACGATGAGTGTTTACTACTCGCCAGGCACACGCTAAGGGTTTTGTGTGCCTTTGCTCATTTCCGCATCTATGACATTAGCTCAGAGAGGTAGGTGCTGTGATTACTCCCATTTTACAGACGGGAAGCCTGATGCTCCTGCCCAAGGTCATAAGCTGGTGAGTCGTACTGCAGGATTTGACCTGGGCAGGCTAACTCCAGAATTTTTAAACTCCTCTGCCAGACCTCACAATCTGAAGGTCCAGGGATCTGGTCCCAGACATTTCTGCCCTTTATCCAAACAGTATTTTCAAAAATGATGAGTTTGCTTCCAGTGTTAACAAATCAAGAAATTTCATATAAATTTGCCAGGCTCTGGCTAAAAATTTGGAAAACCTGGTCACACTGGGCCTGTACCCCATCCCCTTGGGGAAGCTGAGTGGCAGGCAGGCACAGGCTCCCTCATTCACTACAGTCCCATCAGGCAGGCTTTCACTGATAATGGCCCAGCGCCCCCAGCCCTGATGGTTGAGGTCCCTGAACTACACGTGCCTACTTCTCAGAACATGCCTGTTCACACAGGATAAATATACACACACGTTCTCTCCTGACCAGAGGATTCCCAGACACTTACCCAACACACAGCTATCACCCACAGGGGAGGACAGCACCAGAACACAGCCACTATGGTCCCTTTCTCCTGCCACCCACACACACCCACAAGCTGCTCAGACACACACATTTTCACACTCGGTCTCTCCCTGGCCTTCCCAGTCTCCTCCCCCCAGCTAGAAGACACCTGGCTCCCGGCTTAAGGCCCTATTCCCACCTCCCACAGGCCTTGACAGTGCTCTCTGGACCCCCACCTTCAGGAAGTGAGTGATCAACCCACACTCCCTTCAGCCTGAGCTGCAGGCAAGGGCCCCAGGTGGCTCAGACTCACTGCCTTTGGAAAGGGTGAGACCAAGAAAAATGTCTCTGGGTGGAGCTCCTGGAGATTAGGCCTTCCAGACATCCGTGAGGGTATGAAAAGGGCCAGAATGGAAGCAGAGAGGTCCGAGAAGCTTTAGAACAAATGTCCGAGTGACCTTTGGTATAGTCCAGCCCTAGTTTTCTTTTTTCCAACTCAACTCTGCTCTTGAGAAAGCAGTGGAAATGTGAACCACTCACACTTTAGTATAAAATCGGGCTCTGACTCCAGAAGAACTCATAAGGTACAGGGATGGAAAACTAGCTACATTTCATATGCAAGTTCTGACCAATCGAAGGTCACTTCCTGGAGTGCCACGTTGAGAAGGATTCAGAGGTCCCATTCAGATTTAGCCAAGCAGAGGGCCATTATCAATTAGCGATGCCTGCCACAAGGACAAGAGTGGGCACATGCATGCCATAAATTGTCCAGCCCTCTCCAACTATAGAGAAGAGGGCTAGTCAAGGCTGACCAGTGATGATGTGACTAGCTCATCACTAGCACTGCCAAGCCATAGTGGGACAGGGAGCCACACTTACCAGCTCGGGGGTGATGTCTATGTCGAGGGCACCGTTGGCCTGCAGAAGCCCAAACACAGTGTTGAAGAGGTACAGAGGCACAACCACCTGAGACGTGTGGTCATCCTTGGGGGGCACCTTGATGGGTTTCGGGGGCTTGGGGAAGTCGATGATGTCACCGGCTACGCTTTTCACGATGGGCTGTATGGGAGGAGACAGAATGGCTTATCCACCTCGCTCTGAGCCAGCATCCCCTACCCAGCCTCTGCCAGCGCCCCAGCACACCCCGGCTGTGGGCAGGGCCTTGACGGGGACTCACGTTGATATCCAACTCTATGTACTGGTTAGAGATAAGAGGCAGCGTGGCCAGAGTAAATTCCACGGACCCAAGAGCCCCAATGGGCACCAGGCCTGTATGGGGAGGGGAGGAGGGAGAAAGACTCCGTGAGCCCAGCCCCCAATAACAATAGGCCCAACTACTATTTATTGAGTGCCTGGCCTTCCACTAAGCATTCACCTGAACACTATGGTCGTCCCCATTTTATAGATAAAGAAACTGAGGCTCAGGCAGAGAAGTCACCAGCTCAAGGTCACACAACGCCACATATAGAGACAGAGGTGCCCCTAATTCTCTCTCCTTATCCTGGTTCTGCCGTTTGGTATTTTTCAAAGGCATCCCTGTCTCTGTAAGGCTCAGGGAGACTGGGGACCACTGCTGCTGTGGGACTTTGGGTTCCTGACTTAAATTAAGCTCTGGGCCTCAGTCATCTGGTCTGTCCAGATAATAATATCTGCCTCGTGCTCTGGACGGTGCCAAACACGCCATCGGTGTGGACAAGTGGCCTGCAGCCCCTGGCAGGGAGAGGCCTGGGTGGCTCAGGGCCTCTAAGCCCTGCTGAACTGGCCTCGGCCCGGAACCCCACCATTAGACCTCTTCCATGTGGCGGCCTCATCAGTCTGAGGAGGGAGTGAAAGGTCCCGGAATTCTGCCCCTTCCTGTTTCCCTTGGTACCCCCACCCACTGGGGTGATAGGAGGGAAGGGTAGAAGAGGCAAGGGGGAGGGGGTTGGGCCCCTGCTTACTCAGCGCAGTCCCCAGGAGCTCATTCACCACGCCCAGCACACTGTCCACCATGGGGCACAGCTGTGTCCGGAAGAGACAAGTGTTACAGGAAAATGGAAGTGGCCCCAGCCCAGTGCAGGGGGCAGGCTACATTTTCTCTAGATGATTTGCTCTGTGGTCCTGGGGACCAAGGCAAGTCAGAACGTGAGACAGATTGGGGGACACACGGGCGGGAGGCAAGGGGGGGACTGGAGCCTGAAGTGTCCGAAGGGGCAGGGGGTGGTACAGAGGGCCAGTTCCATGGGCCCCCTCAGAAAACCTCGAAGGATGCCGGAGGAGGGGGGGGGCACTGTTCAGAGGCCAGCTGGGGTGTGGGGACAGAGCCCTCCACTGTGGAGCAAAGGCAGCTGCCCCCTTTGAGGTCTCGGGCCCCTCCCGCTATCCGGGGGGGCACTGGGCAACCTAGGATTCAGACACTGGGGGGGGGGGCAGCCCCAGAGAGTCAGGCCTGTGCCCTGGGGCATCTGCTGCACACACAACACCACTGTGTGTTTGCTGGGCTCTGAGGACAGAGAGACAGTGGTGTGGCTTCCAGAATCCCAGGACTGGAAGTCATAGAATCTGAGTCCACCGGAGCAGGAACCCCAGAGTGACCCAGTCCAGCCCCTTCATTCTACAGCTGGGACAGGAGAAGAAAGGTGACCGGCCCAAGGTCCCAGAGAGACAAGAAGGTCACAGAGAGACAAGAGAGGGCTGCGTTTTCATTACACTCAGGGCCCCCAACTCCAGGGCTTCTGGGGTCAGGCATGTCACAGAAACAGGAGGAGGAGACCAGAGGGCCCAGGCCGGGCAGGAGCAACTCCTTCCTGGGTGCTGGTGCGTGTCACCTGCAGGAAGGAGGCTCTGTGCGGCTAGGGTGGCTGGCTGTACCAGAGAAGCCAGAAATTGGATTGCTACGAGAAACCTCCAATCTCTAAATGCTAGTAACTAAGTCTTATTTTTAAAACCTCTTAGAGCTACACAAATCCTGCTTTGCAGTCAGTTGTCCAGGTTAGGGGCGGTGATTTATTTATTTATTTATTTATTTTTAATGTTTATTTATTTTTGAGAGACAGAGACAGAAGGCGAGTGGGTTGGGGCAGAGAGAGAGAGAGAGGGAGGCACAGAATCCGAAGCAGGCGCCAGGCTCCGAGCTGTCAGCACAGAGCCCGACGGGGGGCTCAAACTCACGGACGGCGAGATCATGACCTGAGCCGAAGTCGGACGCTCAACCCACTGAGCCACCCAGGTGTCCCTAGGGACGGTGATTTAAACGTACCCACTCCCGCTTGTTGAAATCCGCCTGAAATGGGCCTGGGTCAGGGTCCTTGCAGCCTCCTGCACTTCGTTCCCGACTGGCTTTGTCAAGCCCAGGCCAGTTTTGCCAACCACAGGCTCCCACAGCTATTCCTCACAAGGACTCGTAAGAGAGGTCCTGCCAGAACTGTGGGTCTGGAGGTCTGGCCGCCCTTTGCTGGCTGTATGACCCCAGCAAGACCATCCCCTCACTGGCCTCAGTGAAAGGGGGCTGTGGACAGACCAGCTTTTCTCAGGTGTGGCTCACGTCCCCTGGAGGAAACCAGGACGGCTGGGGCAGGCCATGAGCAGGCATCCTAGAGCAGCTTAATTATAACACGTTTAACTTCTGATGTATCAATATATGTGTATGCAGTTTCCTGAACATGTTTGCCAAGCCCAGGGCTCTGCTTTAATTTAATTCAAAGTTAGTTTAAAGAAAACCATAGGGGCGCCTGGGTGGCTCAGTCGGTTAAGTATCCAACTCTTGATTTCGACTCAGGTCACGATCTCAGGGTTTGTGGGATCAAGCCCTGTGCCGGGCTCTGCGCTGACGGTGTGGAGCCAGCTTGGGATTCTCTCTCCCTCTCTCTCTGCCCCCTCTTGCTCTCTCTTTCTCTCCCTCAAAATTAATAAATAAACTTAAAAAAAAAAAGAAATCAAGAAAACTATTAAGTCAATAATGTAGGAGGCAAAAAGATAGAGCAGGGAGGAAGAAAGGGGCTTGGATTTGGGAGCAGGGGACTCAGGTCATCTGGAGCTATAAAGTCAGGATCCGGAAGGCTGGGGATGGATTGTGTCCTGCCACCTGCAGACTTGCCGGAGGCACCTGGGGGACTCGTGGGCGGGCCAGGATGGGATTACCCAGTGGGTGTGGAAGGGAGGAACAGCCTAATCCTGCCTGGCGCCCAGATTTACTCAAAGCCGAGGAAGGAGAGGTACAGTCATGGGGAGGGGCATGCCTGGCCCGTGACTCACACACTCACCAATCCCGGGAGCACCTTGAAGAGGGTCTGCTCCACGACCCCAAAGAGCGGTGCGGGCAGCAGCCTGGGTAGAGAGAGAAGTGTGAGGGTGTGGCCACCACACAGGGACAGCACCAACTGGGATGACAAGGCAGAGTGGGCACTGGGGGCTCTGGAGGTCTCCTGTCTCCTCTCCTGGGGCTGAGGGGGTTGACTCAGGCTTTGGAGACCTGGGTTTAAATCTTGGCTCTGTCTTGCCATGGAAAGCAGGGGGATGACTTTAGTTTACCCATCTGTACAATGCCCACCTTAAAGAATTGTTGGCTGCCGAGATTAAGTGGGAATGTACTCATGTCTGGTATACAGTCTGTGCTCCGTAAATGTCTGTTCCCTGCGTCTCCTCCAACATTTATAGACAAATGACATTTGGGTCCAGAACAGGACCTGGGTTAGAGCGGGGGCTCAATAAATATCTGTTGAGTGAATTCATGAACATTTGTTGAATGATTGAACGACTGAATGAATAAGAAGAAGATGTTCAGGTCTGTTTGGATCCTAGGGGAGCCTGGAGAGCAGGGGTGGCAACCACAGAACCACAACCACAGGTCGCCAACGCCATCCAGGCTCTACTTCCTCCAAGGCCGCCTCCAGCCCAGAGGAGCAGGAGGGAGCCACTGGAATTTAAGGAGCCCAAAGGCCCCACCTAGAAACTCTGGAAGGCCCTTCTGGAAACATAGGCATCCCTAGTTCCCCCTATTTATGGGAGCTAACACAGAGCTGTCGGATTACCCCTCGCGGCTACAGCCACCCAGCAAAGATGGGCTGGCAGTGTGGGAATCAGCCTGGAATCTAGAAACTAATGGGGCGGTGCAAAGTGTGAGGCAGGGGAGGGGTAGGTGCCCCAGGGGTGTGGGGTGGGTGCAGAGCCCTGGGGAAAAGCCTTGGATGAGTCCAGAGACCAGCCTGTGTCCATCCTTGCTGCAATCTGTGTGAGACCTTTGACAAGTCTCTTGCCCTCTTTGGGCCTTAGTTGTCTCATAGGAGTGATGGTTCAACACAGGTGTAGGGAGGGCCACTGTGTCCTGAACAGTTGGGGAAAGGGAGGGAGGTAAAAGTGCCAGAGCCTTCTGGATCATCAAATTTAGGTCTTCATTATACAGACGGGCCCAGAGGAGGAGGCTCCTCTGGGGTCACACAAGTCACAGGCAGAGCCGGGTCTCTGATGTACTGAGTTGGGGAACTGAGATGGCCAGGGTCTGCTCTATCTGGGAGAGGGGACGACAGGATCTCGGGCCAGGGTGGCTGGGGTGGAGAAGGGGGACGCCCAGGAGTGGGTGATGCTAGCTAGGGGCTGGGCAGTATCCCCTGTCGGTGCTGGGCCTCAGTCTGCGGGTCCGCGAAGCCGGCTGAACTTGGCCGGACCGACAGGAAGCTGGGTGATATCAGGACCCGCCCAGCCGGAGACCCAGGAGATGCCCCAGTGTGCGCCCCTCGAGGCGCACCTCGAGGTGCCCCTCGAGGACCCCCCCACACATACCCCCGCACGTGCAGGCATGGAAGCCGCCCTCTGTGGGCTTGAGCCTGCGGACTCACCCCGAGAGCAGGCTGATGTGGCCCAGGAGCGTGCTGCAGCGCTTGAGGACGAGCGTGGGCGTGCCCCGAGAGCTCACGCCCAGAGCCACCCGCGACGACACGTTCACCTCCGCGGCCAGCTGCAGGAGGCCCCCCAGGGGCCTGCGAGACCCGCTGCTGGGGGCGTGGCCAGGCTGCCCGGCCCACCAGACAGCGCCTGCCCAGGCCACGCCGCCCCCCCCCCCCCCGGGGGCTGCTAGGGCCCTGAGGAGTGAGTAGGGCCCCTGCGAGCTGGTTGGTCCCCACGCCTTCCTGCCACTCCCTGCCCCCATTTTCATGTTCCTGCATCCTCTTCTCCCACCTCCTCGAGTGAGCCCTGAGCCACGGGGCAGGGGTCTCCAGGAAAGTGAGATGGAAGTTGCTGGAGAACAGTGTGATGGAGGTCTCCGGGAGGGGAAATGGGGGGGAGAGGGGGGAGATCCAATATGGTGGGTGTCCCTTCGGGAGGAAGTAGGCTGGGAGGAAATGGGGGGGGGGGGTCAGTGAGATGGGGGTGACAGGACAACAGAATGGGGGTCCCCAGTGGAGCAGTGGGCTGGGCTGGGGAGCAGTGGGGTAGAGGTTCCCCGGGACGCACTCACCCAGAGCCATGCAGGCCCACCTTGGTGTGCAGGCTCAGCTGCACCCCAAACCCAGGCAGCAGCTTCAGCGACACCTTTGGCAGTGTGAGCTCCTCAATCTTCAGCCTGGGATGGCGACAGGAGTCAGGGGGAGGGCCCCTCACTCCCAGCCATCCTCCAGTGTCAGTCCCTTAGTGCCTGGGCCATCTCAGACCAGGTGGTGCCTAGACCCTCCGGTGGCGAGGGGGGGGGGGCGGGGGGGGATGTGTATCCCAGATCCCATCTGTAACTCATAAATCCAA
>NW_026058657.1:0-97878 GCF_023721935.1 Panthera uncia
GGGGGGGGGGGGGGGGGGGGGGGGGGGGGAGGGGGGGGGGGGCAGGGCACGGAGTTCTAGTTCCAGCCCAGCTACTGCCTAGCTCCCCAGGACTCAGCTACCTCGTCTGCAAAATCAGAGTAAACATCCCTGCCTCTCAGGGGACCTTTTCTTTCATTTATCAAATATTTTATGAAGTATCTCCTTTCTGAAGTCCATCATGCTGAGTGCTGTGGGGACACAAAGACATCGAAGCCAGGTCTCTTGCTCCCAAAGGCTCCACCTCATTCCAGGAGAAGACAGACTTGTGAATTGCTAATTACCATCGGAGGCAGGTCACTACTGAGTGCTCCATCTTCAGGCACAGAAGAGGGGGGTGGGGCGGCAGAAAGTGGGACTCACAGGAGCCCCTCTTAGCCCCAGGAGGGGCTCTCACCCCTGCGTTGAGCCCCCTCAGGAATATGTCTGCCTCCCCCAACAGCCATTTTCTCTTGCTTTCCAGTGTAATAAAGTGGGATGTCAAGCTCCATCTTTCACACTTCTATGCCTTTGTACTACACAGTTCCCTTTTCCAAAATGGCTTTCTCCAACTTGTCCACCTGATAAACTTCTCTCCAGCCTTCCTCTGGAGAGTGGAGGGGAGAAGGATGGGAAATGCCCATGACTAGGCAACTAGAGGGGACACAGATCGTCTCCCAAGCAGTGGCACAGGAACCCCCATCACCTGGACAGCATGCTCAGGCAGGTGGGAAGCCCCCTGGGCCCCTAACTGCGGGATCTCTGCATTCTTTCATCCTTTGTTCATTCCATGCTGTTGGCCTGCCCCAGTCCCTGTGCTGGGCTAGGTGCACCGGTTGCAGGAAGCAGGGGCCTCAATCCTGTTCTGAGGAGCTTTCTGGTGCAGGAGACAGACCCACAGGCAAGGACAACACAGTGGATGTGCTGAGACTGGAGCCTTTTTTCTAGAAAGGGGCAGGGCTAGGTCCTGGGAACAGAGGTGATGTTTGAGGTGAGTCATGAGGGGTTAATCTGGACATCTCAGGTTAGCCCAAGTCAGGGAGGTATGCAGGGGGAAGGCACCCACCTCCCAGTCCCTTTCTCCAACCATCCTCTAAGTGAGCTCTCCTCACCCACAGGTACTCCTTATTTGATCACTTAGTTAGTTGCTTGCTTGTTTATAAATCTGTCTCCCTGTATTCACCCTAAGCATCCCAGGGCCATGTCTTTCTGGTTCACTGGGGTCTTCAGGGTCTAGCCCAGCACCTGGAACATTATAGGTGCTCAATAGGTAAATATTTGTGGAATCAATGCATGAATGAACACACAGGCTGGGTGGGAAGTCTCTTTTATCCCAGAATGATAGTGATTACTGGAGATATTTTCTCTGTTCTGACCATACTTATCTGTCCACCACACCCCCATTTTCTAAGCAGGGTCACTAGGCCTTTGGGCTTCTTTGCCTCAAATCCAGAGGCTACCTGAGAGCACACTCTCCTGGCTTTTGCTTCCAGTTTCTTGAGGGGATTATGCTGGGGGGAAGGAGAGGCAGAGAGAGGAGGGTTTCCAAAACTAGGGAGGGGTGAGGGGTGAGTGAAGGTGGCCTGGGAGCACCACAAGGAGGTGGCAGGGCTCTGGAGGGCAGAGTGTGAGGCCCCTGGAGAGGCTATGACCTCTCCTCCACCCTTACCTTTCCCTAGGGCCTGGGTAGAGTCAAAGCCTATGGAGCTTGTCACTGTGGGTATCAGCAGCCACCATGAGGCCATGGACACGAGAGACCTGCTCTTGCAAGCCCTACTCCCGGCCTGTGTGACGCCAGGGGTGAATGGGGAGCCCTCAATTCTAAGATGGGGTTTCCCTACACCCTCACGGATATAGGTTTGAAGTTAGATTAAATTAGATGCCAAGAACATAAAGGACTGTGAGGTTCCTTACACATATCCCTCTGGCCTGAGGGCAGCTCCTCCTCACAGGGGACATGTGTGCCTTTCTCTGGAGCCTTCTGGAGAACATCAAGAAGGGACTTTCTGGTATACAGGCAGTCCCGTGAGGAAGACATCTTTAAGCAGGGCAAGTCCATATGAGACCAGGAAAGCTAAAATCAGTCCTTGGGGGAGGGGAAAAAATCTGGGGGTAGTGGGACATGCCTACTAGTGTGTAGTAGGAGAGCGGTCAGAGAGGAGAGCCCCAGGAGAGGATGCAGAAGAAATGACTGCATCACCAGGATCCTCAAACATCTTCCAACAGCCTGGCTCTGGGGGATGATGGGACATTCATCTCTTGGCAGAAGCCCTGGTCCCTGTCGTACCTTGATGGTATATCCAACCTCTTGCTAGGTACTCTTGCTAGTAGCTGCAGGGCTTGCATTGGAGACCAAGCCCCACCAGCCACATACCTGCACCTGCCTTTAGGTGTGGGCTGAGTGAAGCAAGGAGGCGGGAAAGTACAGGATTCCTTCCCTGATGGCTGTGCTTGTGTCCAGGGGACACAGAACTTCCCCCAGCCCTCTGCCCCCAGCTCCACTCTTGCCATTTGTTCTAGCTTCTCTGGTTCCCACTTGTATCCAAGCTTGGGTTTCTGGGCTTCATATCAGTTCTTTGAGCTAGCCTTCCATTACCTTCCTTTCCTGCTCATTATCTTGAGTCAAGTTCTTCTGTTTCCATCCAAGAACCCCCAAGGTGCAGAGCTGCTAGGAAGCACAAGCAAGTGCTATCTGTGCTGAACTGGATGGTTCCCAAACTGTGTTAAGCGGAAAGAGTGAAAAAAGCAAGTGCAGCCAGACCAGTAAGCCCCTTGAGGGCAGGGCATGGTGAGATCAGCTCAGAGCTGGTTCTGCAAGGAGGGCTATGTCATATAGGCAGATGGGAAACACTGACTTTCAAATGGCACTACATTTAAAGACCACCATGATTGCCCACTTGTGGGTGGGTGGGGGGTCACCCTGATGGGCTTGGTTCCTCCTAGGAGTGTTTTCTATTTGGGGCAAAGAAAAGGGTTCAAGCTACAGAAAAACAATCAACTCCTCAAGATCAGGAAAAGTGGTGACAAGAGGGAGACAGGCAGGGGTTGTACAGGGGTGAGGCTGGCACCCCTCTGAGGCTCCACATCTTGTCTGCCAAAGGAGTGTAGGAACAAGATATTATGGTGATAATCGTTAGTGATCATAAATGTTAATGACAGCTCCTGACCGAGTTCCTGCCATGTGGCTGGCCTTTCTCCTAACAACCCTACATGAAAGTCACAGTTACCACCTGCACTTTACAGATAAAGAAACCCCCCAGAGAGGCTGTGTAACATGCCTAAAGTTACACAGCTGGCGAGTGGCAAAATCAGATGGAAAGCCAGGTCTGTCCCCTGTCAGTCTAATTCTCCACAAGCTGTAACCCTGCCTCTTCCATGAAGCCCATGGGGAAGGTCTGAGGATCCATAGCTCCTCCGAAGCACCATAGCACAGAGCTGCCCTACCCATGGTCTCCACCATTTAACTAGACACTCCTTGAGCACCTGCTCTGTGTGCTGGGGCCTCTGCTGGCTCTTGGAAGACAAGGATAAATGCTCTCAGGTACCCAGAATTCATGTCTTCCTGCAACCAGCATGGTTTCACTCCTTACCGTTGTCAACTTCATATTTAAAATACATTTACTCATAAGCAGGGAACCTTAGTTTTAGCCAAACTATAAGGGCCCCTCAGCAATTTCCACCTGACTCTTTGAACAACTGAAGTTAGTTTGCTGATGATCCCTTCCCAATTGGAACATTCAAGCTGGAGCCTCAGCAAGGCACAAAATAAAAAAGTTGCAACTGAGATCCCCAGCACTCAGTCATTGTGACAGACCCATTTCCTGCCATGTGAATTCTCTTGTGTGCCTTTGTCTGACTACTGGGCAACGGTGATTCACCTTGTCATTTCGTTGTGAGTCTCAATCTTGGGTAACTCAGCTTTCCAAATAACTGGTGATCCTAATAAAAGCTCATATAAGGGTACCGTGAGCTCAGCCATTGTGATGTAAACAAACACCTCTGTGTGTACCCACGGGGAGAGGGCCATGGCAACACTTATAGCCAGTGCCTCAGGCAGGGATGTGCCTTTGAGAGAGAGTGAGCATGTGAGAGTGAGACATGATGGGCAGAGGGAGAGATAGAATCTTAAGCAGGCTCTATGCCCAGTGCAAAGCCCAATGTGGGGATCAACCTCATGACCATGATCATGACCTCAGTGGAAATCAAGAGTTGGACGCTTAACGAACTGAGCCCCATGGGATGCCTTCTTAAGGAGAGCAGAAGACTCAACTCAGAGTCCTTACACAATTCACAAGTTTATTTGTCCTAAATAAATACGATCTGAGAACTCCATCTCAGTACCCCTAAATATGATTTCTTCTCCAAAAAGGGAGCTTAAGATAATAGGCACATGGTTTGCATTGTGTGTTCTCAGGTTAAGCTCAGGAGAGTCTGTGTCCTGGCTTGTGCTATCCTGGGCCTAGCTGTGATGATAACCCCAGGTTCCTTTCTCTGTGTGGGGCCTGTATTTGGCCTGAGTCCCCCAGTTCAGGACTGTTATAGCCTGTTCCTGCTCCTGAAGCACCTGTCTTCACTGCCTCTCCTCTCTGCAGCCCAAAGAGGGCAGCATTCACAACCGTGTGGCCCTGGGCTAGCCCTCGCAGAGAGCTTTGTCCTATAACACCAGGTGCCACCATAAGCCCTTTCCCAGTTGGCACAGAAAGGGTTACTCCTGTCCCTGGAATTAGATTACCCAGGGCAAAGGGAGAAACTGAGGCAGAGCTGGAAAAGGGGTAAGAAGTAGTCTCCCTTGAACCTGGACCAGGAAAGACCAGGAGGCTGAGAGCCCTAATGAAGGAGAAAGGGTTGACTATCTTCCCCAAGTTATCTTCAGAGGCCCTGGCCCACTAGGGAGGAAGAAGTAGGGGAGACCATCATGTGTCTTCTCTTTGAGGCTCAAAGGTTTGGGTCCTCATTCTCTTGGTCTGAGGCTGCCTCATCATCATTTGGAGACTTCTGGATCAGAGACAGAGAAAGCCAGTCATCGGTTCATGCTGTCCCCTAAGGCCACAGCCCAGGGGCCAGCATCTCCTTCTTCTTGCCCCTGTTCCCAACAGAGCCAGAGAAGGCTCTGCCATCCCTACCCCAGGATCCTTTGGCCTTCCCTCTGTCCTAGTTCCCAGGCTTCCCACACTATATGGCCCACCATCAGGTGATTCCATCTTACCATCTTGAGGCCTCTGCCCCTCCGCAGAGTGGCATAGAAGCTCAGCACACGAGGGTCACAGCGAACCACCATGGGATCAAAGTCCAGCACACGCAGGCCCTGCAGGCTGCGGGCCCGGGAAAGGGCCACATAGGCCTGGCCGCTGGCAAACACTCGGCCCAGAGAAATCTCCACGCAATCCAGGGTCATGCCCTGGGGGAATGGGGAGACACAGCTGGAGCCAGCTCAACCTCTTGTGCCCAAGAGCCTGACCCCACCTACACCAGTCCAGCTACTGCCTCTGGAGCTCCTCACCCAGTCTAGAGATTCTCAAGGCAGAGGGACAGATTGACAGCAGCTGAGTGTCTGAGTGGGAGGAGGTCCAAGAGACACAAATTCAGTAGAGGGATGGTGGTGAAAGGAAAGAGCACAGGCCTGGGTCAGACAAGCATGGAAATGAATCCTGGCTCTGCCTCTCACTCTCTGTGTAACCTTGGGCAAGTTACTTAACTGCTCTGAGCTTTAGTTTTCTCTTCTGTAGAACAGGAACGATGATCATATCTATACCTTGCACAGTTGTAAGGATTAAATTTAACATCTGGTAGTGCCTCACAAAATGGCAGAATAGGAGATTATGTGTTTGGGAAAGGGAGAGGAAGCAGGATGGGAAATGCACTAAAGAAAGGTTAATTCTGCCACTGGTGTGGAACTCTGACTACACTTGATCTTAGCCAAAAGGCCAAGAAGCGATGGTCTGGAACTTTCTATCCAGAGCAAACTCAACCTCCATAAAGCCTTTAAGAACCCCCTTCAACATGCCCTAGGTCTATTCAGTCCCCCCATCTGCCCTGCCCTGTCCCCGTCCCCCACACTGACTGCTCACCTGGCTCTTGTGGATAGATATTGCCCAGGCCAGCTGGAGGGGCAGCTGCTGCCGACTGAGGAGTTGGCCGCCAGTGGCCTGCACCGTCCAGCGGTCAGCACGGATGACCTCGGTGACTCCACACAGGAACCGCACCTGGGGCAGCCCTGAGGGAGGTGTGGAGAAATCCCACCTTTCAGCCCTGCTTCAGGGCTCAGAGGTGAGGAGCAGGCCTTCTCCTCCTCACATACCCCAGGGCCCTGCCGCAAACCCAAGCTGTAGGACTGCTCCCCCACTGCCTACCTCTCCCCTCTGTCTCGAACCCAACAACCACCCCACGGGCACCATTCACCAGGCCTCGGGACACCGCTAAGTTCTTCACCAACATCACCTGCAAGAGAAAGAGGACTTGACCCATGGAGAACAGCCCATTCCTATGCCCTGCCTCAGTTCCAGACTTGCTGTAGCAGTCCCAGGAGGCTGGAGGCACTCATGGAGGGGCACTAAGACCTAATCCTTAACTCTGCCATCTGCTGACTGTGACCCCTATGGCAAGCTGCTTTATTTTCCCTGGTCTCAGTTGGACCTAATGTCAAAGTGGAATGACATTTGCTGTTTGCCTCAGGAAGAGGGAAACAGTAATAACGTAACAGACCTCACATGGCTCTGAAAATGATCATGTCTGTTTTGCAATATGTGTATGGGCCGCAATCATTAGGGACAGCCCCAGGTCCTGCCACCCCTCTCCAGCCCTTAAGTGCCCTTCGGAATCCAAGGCAAGTCTCCCATTTGGCCCACCCCAACACCATGGGAAGAAGCAGGGCTCTTTCACACTACACAGATGTGGAAACTGAGCTTCAGCAAGAGAAAGGGACTTGTCCAAAGCATTGCTGCTGGTGCCCCCAGGCCTAGCAAGAGGAGGGCAGTGGGAGGCTGAAGACGGGAAGATGGGTAGAAGCGGGAGGGAGGGAGTTCACTGGGGTCACAGCTAGGCTTTCTGGCTGTGAAGCAGCCTGGGGAGAGCTTCAAGGACAGGAGAGGCCCAGGCTTTCAGGGTCTTGGCCCTGCTTCCCAACTCACCTGGGCCCCCAGCTTTAGTTGAAGGATCTGGCTAACAGGACAATGGGCATCCAAGGTTCGGGCTTGCTCGGGGTCACTGTCCATGGCCTTAAAGCTGTGTACCTCACCTAGGAAAAAAGAGTTGGGCAAACAGATTACAAGTCACTGACTTGTGGTTCAGTTTCCAAAAACATATATTAGACCAGGGTATGGAAGGAGGTAGTGGGGACAGTTCAGGCAAGCCAGGGCTTTTGAATCAGGAGCCTGGGTTCAAGTCTTACTTCCAACATTTACTAGTTCGGTGACCTTGACCCATTCAAAGTCCTGCCTCTCCAAGTCACAGTTACATCTACAAATATAAAGGCCTTTATGGCCAGAGAAGTTAGGGGCCTAAATATCCAAGCTGTTGGGGGAGGAGGGCCCACATGTGCCTGATGGCTTCTCCCAGATGGTCTTGCCCAGCCCTGGCTCTCTGCTCACCTGGCAGTTCCTGCAGTCGCCTCTCATTGGTGAGGGCCACGTCATCCTGGTGAGTGCAAAGCCTCGTGGCCACAATCCCATCTCGCCCCACCTTATGGGAGGCTGTGGCCTGGAGCTGGTGGGTCACTTCATCTGAGCACCTGTAGAGGCTAGGCTGTCAGGGCAGAGCACCTCCCTGAACACCAGGGAAAGCAGGGCACAGAGCTGATATGGCCCAAGCAATAGGCCACGGGTCAGGCTTAGGGATTAGAAAGGGTCACCAGGGCAAAATGTGCTGGCCCCCAGGCTGACCAAGTTGCCCTTCCCCACTCAGACCCCAGACATGGAGAATGATCATGGGCAGGCTCCCTTCCCTGTAAATATCTCCAGGTAGGAGCTAGCCACCCTCCCATTCCGGTGCTCCAGAGGAAGTTGGATATGATGAGTGGGCATAGGCCAGAAGTTTAAAGGACCTAGACAAGGTGCTGATGTCGATAACCTGTCATACTGGTAGCCTATAATCAAATCAGTCTCCAGGCTACTATCTTCTAGCCTCTTGCTTGCTGCTTTGGGGGCAAAAATCTACTGTGTATGTGTGTGTGTGTGTGTGTATATATATATATATATATATATATATATATATGTGTGTGTGTGTGTGTGTTTAAAGTTTATTTAATAAATCTGTACACCCAATGTGGGGCTTGAACTGGGGACCTCAAGATTAAGAATCACATGCTTCTCCGACTGACCCGGCCAGGTGCCCCTAGCCTGTGTTTCTATCTCAAGCTTTCCTCCACACGAGAAAGCCTGGGAACAACAGCAAATCAGGTGGAAGAAGGGGGAAAAACGGGACCATCTCTCACTGCTCTGCCACTCAGCCTTCCTCTTGTTCCCCACACATGCTGGTGTATGCTATGCATCTTCCTACCTGCCTCCTCTGTCTGACAGGGGTCCCTAAGCATAGAAAGCCCCTCACCACAACCACTTGCTCCCCATCCCATTTCAGTCTGGTTTTCAAAGCCCAGCTCTGGGCCATGTCTTCCACCTTCCTATCCTCCTGTCCACTCTCACATTAGACTAGTCCTGGCATTTCAGCCTTTTGTCCTAGCTGGGGTGGGACCATGTCTGCAACCTCCTTCCCTCATCAAGTGACCCCATAGGCTCTGAGAGTGGAAGGAACTTGGGCTTTAGAATCAGGCCAGGTTCAAATCCCAGCCCAGGCACTTACTGGCTGTGACTCTGGGCAAGGTACTTCACCTCTTTGAACCCCTGTTTCGGCATCTGTGAAATAGGAGTGTTAACATCTCTGATTTCCTCTTGTGTGTCCATGTGCCCACACTTCCCTGACACCTACTCTGTGCCAGGGCCTGTGCTGGGTGATGGGGACCCAACCTTGGAGGAGGCAGGGTCCCAGTGCTCACATAGTGACCATCTTCTATGGGGCCATGAAGCATTTTTTCCCCCTTCTCTGGATCCCTGTGCTCCCCTGTGACCCACACTTGGATCCTTATCCATGGCCCCTTCTCTGTTCACCAGGGCCCACCTTCCCAGCCTGACAGCCTGCAGCAGAGAGATGAAGGTCTGGTCTGCCTGCCTCCACACCTTGGTCAGCTCCAGGGTCACTGGGACACATCTTCTCCAGCTCTTGGCCTGGTGCGGGGAGAGTAGGGGTATCAGGGAGAAGAGCAGACATCTATGGAGGACAGGGCTAGAGGGTGAGTGATACCTGAAAGCAGAACTTTGGGGGCTGGGAGCCCTTGGTTACAGGTGGCAGCTGCAGGAAGTCCCCACAGATGATGAGCTGGATCCCTCCAAATGGTTTGTTCTGCTGCCGGATAGCTCTGGAGAGGAGCATGGGGTACTTTAGGAGCTGGGATGGACAGGTTCCATATGGAAAACCACCAGAACACAGCCCTTACTGCATATACTGACCTGGCCATGGCTTCCAGCTTGTCAAACAGGTCGGCCTCCACCATGGAGATCTCATCAATGACTAGCCGCTGGCAGTTCAGCCAGCCCTGCCGCACAGCTGGCCGCTGAGCCAGGGCTACACATTGGGCCAGAGGAGCCTGGCCTGAGCCAATGCCTGTGAGTGATGTAAGAGAGAGTATTTAGCCTGAGACCGTGGCCCTGGCCCAACCCTGACCCCCTCTCCCTCCCTTCTCAGAGGCCTGGCTTGCTTCCAGCTCAAGCCCTAGAGGTTCCTACTTACCTGCAAAGGCATGGAGAGTGGTACCCCCGATGTGGCAGGCTGCCACCCCAGTGCTGGCAGTAGCCACAGTACCTGTGGGAGGCAGCAAGCCCAGGATACGCTTCAGCAGATAAGACTTCCCTGTCCCTGGGCAGAGGGTAAAGTCAGGGTCACCTGCTCCTCCACTGTATCCCACCTCCGTTCCCCCAGCCCCCCTATTCTGCCCTCCACTACCTGCACTCCCAGTGAAGAAGATGCTCTGGCCTTTCAGGACAACCCTCAGCACAGCAGCCTGTTCTTCAGAAAGCTGTGGTTTGCTCGGGGGCAAGCTCAGCCTCTTCACAGGCAAGGGCCACTTTGGGGCTTCCTATAGGGGGACAGGACTCAGAGCTTCCTACCACCCCTTAGGCATTGCCCCTCCCTTCTTAGCTTGCGCACAATGCTAGGTCTCTGCTGGCTTCACTCCTTGAAGCCCCTCCACTGATCCCTGGTGCCCTGATTACTGCATTAAGTAGGTCTAAGGGAGGTCCAGACCTTCCTCAGCTCCCTCCCCTGGTTTCCCTAAATCTCCTGGTTCTCTCACAGGTCCTTCCTTCTCACTTCTCTTTCTGTCACAAACCTGTCTCTCTCACTTCAAAATACCCCAGCAATGGGGTGCCTGGCTGGCTCAGTTGGTGGAGCATGTGACTCTTGACCTCAGAGTCCTGAGTTCAAGCCCCACAATGGATGTGAGGCCTCCTTAAAAAAAAAAAAAAAAAAAAAAAAAAAGTAAACAAAACAAAATACCCCAGCAAAACCCTGCCTGGACAGGGCCCCTTTCTTGTTCCATCTCCATCCTTTCACCAGCTTAGTCTTGAACCCCTGTAGTCTACCATCCATCTGCCCCAGTTCACAAACCCACCAGGCTTTGCACATCGCCCCCCCAATATGATCAGACCAGTTGGCTGCCCAGACACTGCTGACCAGTTCTTTTTTTCAAAAGCTTCTTTCCTTCTCCAGGCTGAATAGCTTCCTACTTTTTCTTCTAAAGTCACCTTTCTTTCTAGGCCTCCTTCTCTTTCCCTTTTAACGTGACCTGGGCCTCTTTTCCCATTCTAGCTTACTCAGGAATTGCACTATGGGAAATACGCACAACCCTCATCTCTCTGTCATCCTCCTACATCTGATGGGCATCTCCTCTGAGATAACCAGCAACCTCCTCGAATACTGCCACCATCCTCCCCCCAACCCCAAACTTGGACCTCCTGGGTCTCTTCCATCTCAGTGGCACACCCACTCCCTAAGGCGTCCCCGCTTTCCGGTCCTCACGTTGCTGGGATCAGATCTCGCCCGGAGTTCCCTCGGCCGCTTCACGGGCGTGGCGTGCGGGACGCCGGTGGGCGCCGCGCGCCGCAACTCCTCCGGCTGCACTGGGCTGATGGTGACGAAGTCTCGGGGCCGCGGGCCAAGCAGCTGTGCGCGGGCGGAGGCCGGTCCGGGGCCCGGGGCTGCGGCCAGCTTGAGACGCAGCGTGCGCAGGAAGCGTCGCAGGCGGTCGGGGGGGCAGTCGGAGAGCAGCAGCTGCACAGCGCCCGCGCGGGGAGCGCCGTCAACTGGGAGCCGTAGTGTGCTGCGCCCGGCCGCTGCGAAGCGCGTGAAGAGGCGCACCGCCCTCAGAGGGAAGCAGCGCGGCCGCCCCGCGGGCCCAGGCGCTTGCAGCCGCAGCAGCAACTCGCGGCGCTCATTTCGTCCCAGGCTCAGCTCCGCGGTGCGTAGGGCCTGGCGCTTTCGCGGCTGCCCGCTGGGGCTCAGCTCCTCCACAGCCACGCGACACCGCAGCTCTGCGTCCTCGAATTCCACTGGCGCTGCCTGGGTGCCCGACAGCATCTCCACCGCCTCCGGAGGTCTACAAGAGGCCGGAAGCACAGGGGTCACGAGGACTCAGGGGCATAATAGGTGGTATAGAGACTTTGACGGGAGCCCGGTCAAAGCCAAATAAGGTCACGGAGGCTGTCACTGGTAACACAAAGAGGTCATGGAGACGGTGAGAGACCTGGGCCAACCAGAATTCACAGAGACATTACTCTCCTACGCAGTAATTTCCAGAATGGTGGATGGGCAGCATCAAATGCACCCAGGATTGGAGAGCCTCGGCTGTCTGACAAGCAGGCTCCGTAACAAAAGAGAAACCTGTTTCCAAAAGGCCCAGGGAGGACAAAGGAATCCTTAGTCCTCTCCCAAAGAAGAAGGGAATGAGGAGGGATGAGGGATGAGCAGGGGGCTGACTTGTAATAAGCACCTTCTTTCCTCCAGATACGTTCACTAGTTTATATGCAGCCAGGTCAATCTCTTTCCCGTGTACAGAAAATGGAAACAGACTGAGGGGCTACAACGACTGGTAGGAGTCAGGGTTAGTGTGATTCCGCAGCTCTGACTCTTCTTCCCAATCTCTAAGGTGGGCATAGGGTGGAGAATATTTGCCAGCGAAAATCGCGAGGGATCCTGGGGCCCAGGAATCCCTGTTTCTTCCGTCTGACCCACTCGTCTGCACCCTCCCGGCAGAGACCTTTTGAAAAAAGCATAACTTTGTCTCCCACCTCCGGGATCGCGTGGACACTCACTTGCACCGGCACTCGGAGAACGCGCTGAACAGAGCCGGCCAGTTAACTAAACTTGGGCACTAAGAACTTTCAAATCTAGGAGTAGAGAATCATCCTATCACCGGCCGGATCTTTAAACTCTCCAGCCAATCAGAGACAGGGGCGTGACAACGGGCGTGTCTTTCATTGGGTTCCAACTCCCAGAGCTTGGGCTGTACCAATCGCAAGCTGGAGGAAGGAGGCTTATAGTGGTGGGCGAGCATACCAAAGCCGGTGGACCAGTGGAAGTGGAAAGGGGCGGAGGGCTGCAGCAGGGCGATGCGTGATGTCGCGTCACACAACGCGGCTTGAAGATTTGTTTTCAGAACGGTGCCTCCAACACACTTTTTCTCTGCTTTAGCCCCCACACAGCGGCTGAACTTGGCCTTGGGGGATGAGCTGCCCCTGATCCCTCCCACCCGTGTTTACCTTCACCTGGCGCTTGCCGATTCCTGGGCCTGTCGCTTCCTCTGCCCCCGCCCCCTACCCCTCTTTTCCTCCTTCTCTGCCTCTGTAAGGGTCATTTTATGCATTTGTCTCCAAGCAGGCTGAGGCCCATCGTTCAGGAATTCCTAGACCTGTGTTAGGTGCTCAGGGAGTACAAAGGAAGCATGTGAGCCTATGTCTTCAGGGAGTTCGTATCCCTTTTGTCAAATGCACTGGCTGCTCAGAGAATGTATTTTTAATTATCTTTTCAACCCCCTCATTGACGCTTGTAATTACATAGCTGGAAGGGATCTTACAGGTGAGTCAGCCCCCTCCTTTATTGGCTTGTCCTCATTTTTCAAATGAGGAAACCAAGGCTCCAAGAGATTTTACCAAAGATCACATAGCTTGTAGACAGCAAAGCAAAGCCTTGAACCCAAGTCTAACCCAGCGTGAGCACCTGCTGTTTAACTATTATGCCACACTGCTCCCAGGTGACTCGTCTAATTTCATGAAGGGAATCCAGGCCTGGACTGGAAGCTCAGCTCCTGACAGCTGCTGCCATGACCCAGCCCTGCCAGTTAGATGTTACTCTAAGCAAGTTTACTTTGTTTCCTCATATATAAAAATGGTCAAAGATGAAAATTTTCATTGATGGTAGAACTCTGTGGCTATACTAAAAACCATTGAACTGATGCTTTAAATGGGCAAATTTTTTGGCATATGAATTATATCTCAATAAAACTGTTAGAAAAAAAATCAGGAGAAATATTTTTCCTCTTCAGTTCTATCTTGACATATCAGTCCCCAGTGGCATGGGAAAAATTTCAACATCACTGTGGTAGGCAGAAGAATGGTCTCCCTAAGATGCCCCCATCCTAATCCCCAGAATTTATGAATATGTTACCTTACTTACATGGCAAAAGAGATTTTGCAGATGTGATAAATTAAGGATCCTGAAATGGAAAGATTATCCTGGATTTTTGGGTGGGCCATGGAATCACAAGCATTCTTATAAAGCAATCAGGAAAGCAAGAGAGAACAGGAGATGAGATAAAGAAGCAGAGGTGTGTGTGAGAAACAGAAAGATTTGAAGAGGTTACTGCTGGCTTTGACAGAGAAAAGGGTCATGAGTCAAGACATAGAATACAGGAGGCTTCTAGAAGCTGGAAATGGCAACAAAGTAGGTTCTTCCTCCCTAGAATCTACAGAATGAACACAGGTCCTGATTTTAGCCCAGTGAGACACACGTCAGACCTCTAGAACTGCAAGATAACAGATTTGTGTCGCTTTAAGTCACTAAATTTGTGGTAATTTGTTACAGCAGCAACAGCACTAAGAAACAAGTACAGTCACACAACTACAACATGAAAAGAGCTAGGATTATGAACCCAGGTCTGTTTCTAAAGCCTCTGTTCTTTCTTCCCGCTACCCTTTGCTCAAAATGGGCCCAGCACACCGACAAACAGCCTGCTTCCTTCCCCTTTCTTTCTGTGCAGTACCCTTGACTGCCTCTAGAGAAGGCACAGACACTTCCACATGGATTTTCCCCCAGTGTTTTTTTTTTTCCTTTTGGCTTTCAAACTTAAAAAAAAAAATTGTACAATGTAAATAACATCAAAATTTTACCATCTTAACCATTTTTTAATGTTTATTTATTTTTGAGAGACAGAGAGGCACAGAGCACGAACGGGGAAGGAGCAGAGAGAGAGGGAGACACAGAATCTGAAGCAGACTCCAGGCTCTGAGATGGCAGCACAGAGCCCGACACGGGGCTCAAACTCAGGAACCGCGAGACCATGACCTGAGCCGAAGTTGATGTTTAACTGATCGACCACCCAGGTGCCCCAGCATCTTAACCATTAAAAAAAAATTTTTTTTAATGTTTATTTTTGAGAGAGAGAGAGAGAGAGAGAGAGAGCGAGCACAAGCAGGGGAGGGGCAGAGAGAGAGAGGGAGACACAGAATCCGAAGCAGGCTCCAGGCTCCGAGCTGTCAGCAAAGAGCCCGATGCGGGCTTGAACTCATGAATGAGATCATGACCAGAGCCGAAGTTGGATGCTTAACCGACTGAGCCACCCAGGTGCCCCTTAACCATTTTTAAGTGTACAACTCATTGCCATTAAGTACTTTCAAGCACTGCATAACCATCACCACTAGTTCTAGAAAATTTTCATCATCCCAAACAAAGTTTGTACCCATGAGAAAATAACTCCCCACTTTCTCCTCTCAGCCCTTGAGAACTCCAGCATTTTATTCTGAACATATTCCAACATAAACAGAAAGGTTCAAAGAATTGTACAGTGAACACCCATAAACCCACCACCAAGATGCTACAATTAATGTTTTATCATGCCTGATCATCTGTCCATCTCAACATTCATGAATCCATCTATTATGCATTTTGAAGTTGCAGACAACAGTACATTTCATGTCTAAACACTTTAACATGCATAGCATTAACTAGGGTTTATGCTTTTTTTTTTTCTTAAGTAGGCGCCACACCCAATGTGGGGACTGAACTCATGACCCCATGATCAAGAGCCAAGTATGCTCTACTGACTGATCCAGCCAGTTGCCCTAAAGCTTACCTTTTTATCAAGTCCCCTCCCCCACTTTTAAGTTTATTTTTGAGGGGGGCAGGGGCAGAGAAACAGGGAGACAGAGGATCTGAAGCAGGCTCTGTGTTGACAACAGAGAGCCTGATGTGGGGCTCCAATTCAGGAACCTTGAGGTCAAGACCTGAGCCAAAGTGCAATGCTTAACCGACTGAGCCACCTAGGCACCCCCTAATGCTTGTCTTAAAAAAAATTTTTTTTAAATGTTTATTCATTTTTGAGAGGCAGAGAGAGACACAGCATGAGCGAGAGAGGGAGACACAAAATCGGAAGGAGGCTCCAGGCTCTGAGCTGTCAGCACAGAGTCCAACGTGGAGCTCGAACTCGGGAGCTGTGAGATCATGACCTGAGCTGAAGCTGGACAGAGTGACCCAGGTGCCCTGATGCTTATCTTTTTAATGTAAACTTCACAAATGATGAAATGCACAACTCTTACGCTTATCATGAGAAGAGTTTTGACAAACATATATATCTGTGCAGCCAAGTCCTTATCAGGATATAAACCATGCTGTATATGGTAGTTACCAGCCACATGTGGCTAATTTTAAATTCAAATGAATTAAAATTAAATGAAATTTAAGCTTCAGTTTTGTTTTTCTAAAGGTTTTATTTTTTATTTTTTTGAGAGAGAGAGTGCGCCCGTGCGAACGAGCGGAGGAGGGGCAGAGATAGAGAGAGGGAGACATGCTTCACGCTGTCAGCCCATAGCCTGAGGTGGGGCTTGAACCTAAGAACCGTGGGATCATGACCTGAGCCAAAGTTCAATGCTCAATTGACTGAGTCATCCAGGTGCCCTAAAATTCAGTTTTTGAGTCGTACTGGCCACACTTCAAATGCTCAGTAGTTGCATGTGGCTAGAAGCTATGGGACAGTTTCTTCATTGCACAGTTCTAAGAACATTATCATCACCTAGAAAGTTTCCTCAGGTCACTTTGCACCACTCAATTCCCACCCTCAATCCTCAGGCAACTCTGCTCTAACTTGGTTTTCACCATAAATTTGGTTTGTTCTAAAACTTCTTATAAATGGAATTATACAATATGTATTCTTTGTGTACAGGTTTCTTTCACTCTGCATAATTATTTGGAGATTCATCCATGTTGCTATATCAGTAGTTGGTTCCTTTTTATTGCTAAGTAGTATTCCATCCGTATGGATATACTGTACTAGTTTTCCATTTTACTGTTGATGGATATCTGGGCTTTCTGTGGGTTTATGCTTTAATTTTTAAAAATAAATACCTCAGTGAGGGGCACCTGAATGGCTCAGTTGGTTAAGCTTCAGACTTTGGCTCAGCTCATGATCTCCAGGTGAGTTCCAGTCCCGCGTCGGGATCTGTGCTGACAGCCTGCTTCAGATTCTTGGTTTCCCTCTCTCTCTGCCCCTTCCCTGCTCACACTCTGTCTCTAAAAAATAAACAAACATTAAAAATAAACAAAAATAAATACCTTGGTGAGAAACTGCTGAGTCATCGAACAGGTACACATTTACTTTTATATGAAACTGCCAGAGCTTTTTCCAAAGTGGTATGCCCTCCCAAAGTTTTGTAGGAGCAGCAACAGTGAACCCTTGGAGGGAAAGGAATAAAATGAATAACTGAACGGGGCTTAGTCGTTATTAACTGACCTCAGGCTCCGCCCTGTCAGTTGGATCCTGATTGGCCCGTGGAGGAGGGAGGCGGAGCCAGAGATATCTCACGTTTGGGGCCGGACTTCCTCCTTCTCAGCTTCGAGTTTTCTATCCGCCCTGTTTTTCTTACTGCTATCGCCGCAGGGTTAAATTCTAAATGAAGCGCAGCATTGCTCCCGTATCTCTCCCCTAACCCCAAGCCTGGTTTTGACGCAAGCTCTCAGGAGTTTTCTTCATTATGAAATTTACTTCTTGACAACTCTTTCTGTACGTCTTATGCGCTCTCCCTCACCGGTGGTCTTAATTCTAATCGCCAGCTCATTAATAAAAACCCAACAGTGACGTTATCACAGGACTGGGCGGCTTACAGAATGCGTTTTCGGCCATAATCTCATTTGATACTTAAAAGAAGCTTTATGGTCCTTTCTCTCTTTCTCCTTAACAACTCTAAGCTTACAGGGACAATTTGTAGAGATGCTGAAATGGTCTTCCAGCTTCCAGAGCACTATTTCACTTGGCATTGCTTCATCACGGGGCAGCTGACACTCATTTATTGAGCCTCTGATACAGGTAACCCTCCTTCCTTGAAATCCTCTTTTTCCACAACACACTCCCCTCGTTTCTTCATACTTCTACTTCATACTCGTTACTTCATACTTATCGGCTCCTCCTTTGCTAACTCCCTTTTCCTCAACCACACCTCTCAAAGTGGGGAGGACTTTATCTTTTTTTTTCTTTTCCATCTTTTCTAATCCCATGGCTTGATTATCAGCTATATGCTGATTCCCAACATTGTATCTCTAGCCTGCCTTTCTCCCCTGAACTCCAGGCTGTCTCCATTTGTTCTTCTGATATCACCACACAGATGCCTAGCAGGCATGTCAAACTTACTTTCTCCAAAACAGAGCTTTTAATCTCCGCCAACACCATATACACCTGTTTTTCTCCTGTCTTCATTTCAGTAAATGCACCACCATACCCTTGATTCCTTCTTTACTTACCACATCTAACCCACCATCAAAACCTGTTCTGTCTGCCTACAAAACGTAATTTGGATCTATTCTCTCCGTCTCCACCCCACACCCTAGAGCTAGCAGCCTATCGTCTCTCCCTGGATCTCAGTAGTAGTCTCCTAATGACACTGGATTCTGGGCTTCCACTCTGTCCCCCTACAATCCAGTCCTTTCTCCAAACAGCAGCAGATGGGATCTTTTCAAACATATAAACACAGGTTGCTTTTCCCTCCATGGGAAAACCCTCCGTGCCTTTCTAGGCAATTCCTCTTAGAATAAAATCCATAGTCTTTACCACAGCCAACTCCCTCCCTTCCTTCCACTGTGACCTCAAGTCTACCATTTTCTCCCTTACTCAATATGCCTCTGTCACAATAGCCTCCTTGGTGCTCCTTGTACACCCAAAACCCATTCCTATTCCTGAGTCTTTGCGCTTTTTTTTTTTTTCTCTGCATGAAATACCTTCCTCCAGGGTGCCTGGTTGGCTCAGTTGGTAGAGGACACATCTCTTGATGTTGGGGTCGTGAGTTTGAGCCCCGAGATGGGGGTAGAGTTTACTTTAAAAAATTAAAAATATTTGTTTGAAGGAAGAAAAAAATACATTCCCCCTCACCTCTTTTTGTGGCTGTCTCTGTCTTCATCTTTCAGGTCTCAGCTGAAATATCCATATATTGTGAAATTAGTACTACAATAGGCTTAGTTAACATCCATCATCTCATAGATCCAATAAAAACAAAAGAAAACAAATTTCTCCTTGTGATAAGAACTCTTAGGATCTACTCTCTTAACATCTTCCCTATATATCATACAAAGGTATCAACTATAGTCATCATGTTATACATTATAGTCTAGCACTCATTTACCTTATAACTGGAAGTTTGTATCTTTTAACCACTTTCCCCCAATTCCACCCCCTTCCTCACCCCCACCTTACTGTCTCCTGAATCTCTATCTGTCCCTACCATCCTCATAAACACTGGCCTGGTTCAGGCTCCATCACCTTGAACCTGGATTTTCTGTAACAGTTTGCTACGCAGTGGGCCTCCCCATCTCTCGTGCTCTGTCACCATTCTTCACATAGCAGCCATGAAAATGAGTTTTGTCTTTGTTTGGTTTGGTTTTTTTTTATTTCAGAAAGAGTGTGCATGAGCAAGGAGAGGGGCATAGGGAGATAGAATCTTAAGCAGCCTTCACAGCACAGAACCGGTGGACACAGGACTCCATCCCACAACCCTGGGATCATGACCTGAGCTGAAATCAGGAGTCTGCTGCTCAACTAAGGCACCCCAAAAATGAGGTTTTAAAATGAAAATCGTGTCCACCCTGCTTCAGTGGCCCCCTGCAACTTGCAGGAAGAATTTCAAATACCTTAGGTCAGCACTTAAGGTCCTTAATGCTCTAGCTCCTGATGCCTCCCCGATGGTACTTTTCTGAAATCTCCCACCACCCCCGCCACCACCACACACACATGACTGCACAAATCTGCTTACAGTTCCCCTAACAAGTCACGATGTTCTACAAAAGTTACTGCTTTTGTAAGATGTCCACCCTAGTGGAATACAACTCAATCACTCCAGCCCTTCCTCTGGGAAGCAGCTTTCACCATACACTGTGTGTTCTTTCATCAGAGCGCTTCTAAGGACTTGTCTACCCTCCTACTGGCTCTTCATCTCTCCAAGGCAGGGCCTGGATCTTGTGAGGCCTGGTCATACAATGCTGCCAAAACATTTAGTAGACAGCACATACTCTGGAGTCAAGGGAGGTTTGAATCCTTGAAACCACCACTCACCAGTCAAGTGACCTTAAACAGGTCTAAGCCTTGGATTCAAGATCTGTTAAATGAATATAACAATTGTATCTATCTCTCGGGTCATTATCCACTTGTGTGAAGATTAAAGGAGATATGTGTGAAGAGTTTAGTACAGTGAGCAGATGACAGAGGCTCCCTAAATTCTTTTGAGTGAATAAATGCCAGGATGAAGTATTGGAAAGCACCCTACTTAAAAGGCCCCCAATAAGTTTTGTTGATTAAATGGTGTACATGCAAAACAGACTCCATCCCTTCCACAGCCAAAAACTTTCAATGATTTCCCATTACCCTGAGGTTAAAATATAGTCCCCTCAATACAGCCTTCAAGGCCCTTTCTCAGACACTGAGCTCTTCTCCAGCTTAGCCGCTCCCCACCCCACCCCCCAACACACACTATACTGTTTCATGCTTCTTTGCCATTGCTTATACTCTCCCCTCTGTCTAGAATGCCTGTGTTGACCCTTTGTCCTGGTTTTGGTGCCCTTCCTATGTGCATTTACCCTCACATTTAACATACGGTTTTCTCATCTGTTTACACACCTTTCTCTCCTGATGGAGGACAGGAACTCTGGGTCTTGCCATTATCTTCCAGATATTAGTGTAAGGACTGATGATCAAGGCAAAGAAAATATTTATGTTGAATGAATGCATGTGGTGCGGGAGCAACAACCAGAGGGCCAGCATGGCTCGCTGGATGGGAAAACCGATGCCAAAGTGGTTATCAGTGGCTCACTCCCAAAAGTGACAGAGCTCACTGGATATGAAAACTGACCTTACCCCAACCGAACCATGAGCTGTGCAACAACACAAATTCCTCAGGGTCTCTGGGCTCCTGCAGGTGGAATCTGAGTTTTCAGATACAGGATCTTCTGAGTCCTCAGGCATGAGGTGCCCAGCTCTGGAGAAGGAATAAACCATACTGAGGGAATAAAACCATGTGGTTGCCATATACATTGACTTTCTCAAATCCATAGCCTGGATTTTCCTCATCCTTTTAGATAAAGGAACCCAGGCCCAGGCATAAAGAAAATGTATGCCCCCATCTTCCTCCCCCTTGGGCCCCAAGCTACCTTTTTCCATGCAGGGCTGTAAGTGGCTGGGGGGCCTGAGGACCAGCAAAAGGCAGTGAAAGGGGAGCTTGGTCAACTGGTGCAGCTGCTGCTATAGCAGCTAGAGCCAAAGGAGGTCACCATTGATCTCACACATACTTAATTCTTCCTGCACAAGCATGCTTGGGCAGGGTTGGCTATGAGAGCTGAGACGGAAAGGGTGGAGGGTAGGAGGGGAGCTGGAGGCTGGGATGTAACCAGTCACTTTCTCTCTCTGGGCCTCTTTCTCCCAAGTATAAAATGACGGCCCGCGGTATAACTAACACTCCACTCCCACCCAGCAAGGCTGTCGAGGTTGCAAGATCACCGCTGGATGGGGGTGGGGGTGGGTGGAGGGTGACCCTCAGGTATAGGAACCAGAGAGAACAGCTCTGAGCAATGTCCAATGAAGGCAGGAGAACACTGCATTTGAGGATCCCTGAAAAATAGGGGAAGACTCCCTCCCCCGAAGTCCAGCCTCCCAGCCCCAAGTCTTCGCGTTACCGGACTCTCCGGACCTGACTAGAGGTCCAGGCCCAGCCCTGCCAGGAGGCTCCTGGGAGAAGAGGACCAAGTCGTCGCCACTGCCCCAGCGTCGGGGAGGAAAGAGGAGGAGCCTCTTGCTGCTCCCATCTCTGGGCCGCCCAGGGCGGCATGGCCCAGTCCCGCAACCCCGGCCCTCTGGGGCCTGGAGACTTCAAAGGCGCAAGCAGCTAGCGCCTCGGGCGCACGCTGGTCCTGCCCCACCCCGATCCCGCCCTAGGGCCCCGCCCGCGTCCCTCTCTTCGGCCTCTAGCCGGAAGCCCCCACCCCCTCCCTCCGCCCGGTCCCCGCACCCTCTGTCCCCTTCCAGTCCCTCTCCCTCGGCGGTCTGGGAAACCTCTCTCCGCCCTGCCCCTCCTGCTTCCTCCTTCTGGCTCCACCATCCAGTCCCCAAACCCCCACCCGGCCCCGTCCAGGCTCCACCCCTCCGCCCCGGCCCCGCCCCACCCGTTTCCCGCCCCAGCCCTGGGCCTCCCAGCTCTGCTAGTCCCTTCCCTGGGCCCCGCCCCCTCGCCCCCGGAAGCCTCTCCCCGCCCCCAACCCCGCCCCCCCCGAAGTTTCTTGGGCCCCGGGCGGCCCGCGGGACAGAAAGCTGAGAGCCGCCGCCCGGCCGGGTGTGGATGGAGGTGGCGGAGCCCGCGCGGCGCGGGGAGTGAGCGGCGGAGCGGCCGGACTTCTGCGGACTCGCGATGGAGGAGGAGGTGAGGGCCAGGCCAGACGGGGGGGGGGGGGGTCTGGGCTGGGGTCTTCGAGCCCCTTACATTTGTTGGGGTCGCAGGCTCAGGCCCTTGTTCCGATCAGCCCTCTCTCTCCGGACTCCGACACCTAACCCCTACCCCACCCCCATCTCTCCAGGCTGAGGCTAGGCAGATAGAGCAGGGGTGGGGGTAGTGTTCCGTGTCCCGCACTTAGCAGACACATCCTTCTACCTTATCTCTTTGGCTTCTCACACCAGCTGTGGGCATCGCGGTTGTTATAGTTCGCATTGGATTGAGGGGGAGACTGAGGCTCTGGTCAGTTGATAACTTGCTGAAAGTGGCCTGGAACTGGGCTCGAACCTGGTTACCGTTGACACCCCGTGTCGGCCGGGTCTGATCCTGAAGCGGTAGATTGAGTGTCCTGGAGAGTCTGTGGGGTCTGGAGTCCCTGTGTCAAGGAATCTTGAGTCTGTGACCGTGTCTGGTGGTGAGGATTGGAGAAGTTGCCTTTTTCTCCCCTGTATAAGTCCCTGTGATCCTCTTTCTCCTATCTTCTCCCTTGCCCCAGAATCAGGCCCACATAGGAGCTGATCCTGGCCCCTGCCTTCCCCACGTCCTTGGGAGGGCCAACTCCCTGGAGGAGCTGGGCAGCCTTGAGCTTCCCTCTTCCCCCTCAGGACCCTCTTGATCTGGAGTCGGCTCTGGCACTCAGTGACCCCTGCCCTTGAATTGCAAACTCAGTTCTCCCATCAGCCCCATCACCAAAGCACACAGTGAGCACTTAATGTATATATGTGGAATGAATAAATTAGAGCCGGGACCTGCTGAGTCTCAAGGACTTTGCTTCTTGTCCTCTGAGGGGGTCTCAGCTTTTGTCCCTCCCAGCCCAAGGGATGGGGATGTGTTTGCCTGGATAGATGGAGGGAAAAAATGAAAGCTTCACTCTTGGGATAACCCTGGCCAGCTGGAAAGCCCTGAGGGGATCAGGCTGCCCGTGTCCCCATCAGTGTCCAGCTCCCTATTTCCTGGGGCCAGTGTCTGTCAGGGTTCCTTCCAGGCCAGGCCCTGCATTTCTGTGGGATGGTAGATAAGTCACTTCCCCTCTCAGCCTGCATTTCCTCTTCTATAAAATATAGGGCTTGGCCTCCTCCCTGGGTCCTGTGTGATTGTGTCCCCCTCTCTCAGAGTGGGTGGAAGGAGGGGGCAAAGTCAGGCCACTATGATTTGCTGTGGTTTCTTTCTGACAGGGGTAGGGCTGCCCTCCCCCACCCCAGGCCCCTGCTGTGAGGGTTAGACTGTCTGGTTGTGGCCCCTCCCCTTCTCCCAGAGGATGTGGGACAGGATTACTCCATCTCCAGATCTGCTCTGGCCCCCAATTAAGGGAAGTTCTCCTGGGGCCTCCTGGGCCAATGGTTTGTCTCCTGGCCAGCTCAGCCCAGCCCTGCACTCCCTCTAGTTCTGAGTTTCTAACATTGCCATTTACTGACTCCCAGATGCCAAGAGCTCCCCATATACCTGAGCCATCTAAGGGCTTGCCCACCTCCTCCCCACACAGAGGGGCTCCCTATCTCCTGCCTTGTCTTAGGCATCCCTCACTCTTGTCCTCCCATTCCTTCTCCTAATCACTTCTTGTTTCTCTAGGTCTTAGTGCTTGCCCATCTTTGTTTCTCTAAAACACCTCTTAGATCATAGTCACCTGCTCTGCCCCATGACCTCAGGCTGGCCTCACCTCACTCCCACATGGTTGTTTGCAGCCCTTCCCCTAGCTTACATTTCTCTCCGGGGGCCCCAGCTACCTTAGTGCCAACCCCCCTCAGCTTCACTGACCTCCTCTGTGCAATAGCTTGGTAGTCTGAGGCTACCAGGCTAAGGCTGAGGCTTAGTGAAGAAGTTTGGGTCCAGACACTGGGCATTTGTCCATTTGAGTTCTCAGGCCCTCAGTTTCCCCATCCACAAAAAGAGGGAGGTGGGCAATCCAGAAATGTGATGATATGCATGCAAAAGCTTTGAAAACTGCGAATATAGATGTGGGATATTGTTGCAGCCACTGGAGTAAGGTTGAAAACCCAGAACCTAGGGTTTCTTTCCTGTTTCTGCCCTGGGGTTCCACCCCCACCTTCTCTCTCTCAGTCATGCCTTTCCCTGCCTCGGCCTCTAGTGGCTCCAGGCAACTCATTTGTCCACGTCCATCTAGAGAGAGGCAGGACAGTGTCCTGTCCAGCCCTGGTTTTGTGACCTTGAGCTAATCTCTTGCCCTTTCTGGCTATACTTTCTCATTCCATAATGAAGGGGTTGAATGAAGGGTCTCTTGATACCCTTTGTGTCCTCCCTTCTCCTCTGGGCCAAGGTGTGTGTCTCTTGCCTGCCTCACACTCCTACTAAAACCTTAGTTTCTGCAAGGACTTCCTAAACTAACCCCAAACCCCTACTGCACCAGAGAGCTGGGACTCATGTTTCCTTCCGGGTAGGTCCTATGTTCTCCCAAAAGGCTGGGGCCCTCAAGAGCAGGGGATGCCCTCCCCACCCTCAGACTGAAGACTTACCTTGTAGGGTCTCTGTTGCCCCCATCAGACTGCAAGTTCCCTCAGGGCAGAGTCTATGCTTCCTCTCTGATAACCCCATCCCAGGGCTCTGACATGGTGGGATCTTAGCAGAGTTTGGTCAGCACATCATTGGGCTTAAAGGGCAAAGGTTGTCATAAACTCCCTGTGGTGTGAGGTGCCAACAAGGTTTCTTCTGCTTGTCTCTGTCTTTCCACCATGGCCTGTGTTGTGGCTTTCCACCTGTTCCCTTCCCTTCTGTGCATAGTGTTAGGGTGACCTGACATCTTTTTCTTTTTTTCTTTTCTTTCTTTTCCTAAAGGAATGACACAGAGATCCTCCCACCTCAAGCAAAGGGGAGCCAATCTGGTGCTCAGGGGTGCCTCAGGAGTTGCTCACAGTGAGCAAGGGAGGGTCTGAGTGAGGATGGGTGGGAAGAGAGAGGGTGAAACAGGAAGAACAGTGGTCAGCTGGTCAATAAGAGGAGAGAAGGCCGTGAAACTGGGCTGAGCAAGACAAAACCTCCCCTGTGAGCCCTGCCAAGAGGAGGGGCCACTTATTAAAACTTACTGGGGCATAGCCAGGCCCCCTGGTGGAAGTGTCTGAGGGGCAGGGAGAGGGGCAGGGTGGAGGGTAGCAGGCAAGCAGGACTCTGGCCTCTAGCCAGGCCTCCCTTTGGTGGCTGTTGCTGTGGCTAATTCCTGACAAGGAGACCCTTCCTGGGCTTTGGTTCATGCCATCTCCAGCCCCTTGTCACTTCCCCCCACATCCCCAAAGTGCCTTCTCTCCTCAGTCCCACCCTGTTCCCACCCAGCCCTAAAGGCTTCTTTAGCTAACTCAGTCCCAGTATTCACTGGGCACTGCTCTGCTACACCCTGAGAGGACAGTGGTTAAGGCACAAGCTTTCAGCCTTGCCCCCTGGGAGCTTCCAGCTGACAGGAAGTTTTCATGTGTCAGACAGTGGGTGAGGCAGGCCTAGGAGGTCACAAGGGGAAGGAGTTTACAAAGGGGTGTGAGATCCCATGGGGTGGTGGGTGGGCCCCTGAAAAGCAGGAGGCAAGCTTGGAGCTCAGCAGTGGGAGACCAGTGCCTACTGCTCTGTGCAAGAGACACTGAGAGTCTGCAGGCTGAGGAGGTGGCCAACAGCACCACTGTAGTTGCTGATGGAGGGGTGTGATGTGTGAAATGTGGGGTGGGGTTTCCCATTCTTCCCTTCTAGCCCTGGGCCTGGGCCAGCCTGTAGGGCTCACTGAGGAGATGAGGCCCCTGCCAGTCATGGTCGTGCAGCTAATGGGGGCTGAATACAGGGTCTCTGGTGTTGGGAGTGGTGCACGATAGGATGTGAGAGCCTCCCCCTTCTTGTCAAAGGTCCCTGAAGTCTCCTCTCTCCGTGGTCAGGGTGCCTCAGAACTGGCCTATAGGCAAGCCTCCCACTTCCACACTCCTCCCATCTGGGAAGATACTTTGGGACCATCTGACTTCCCCACTTGTCTAGTCATCTACAAGTTAGGGAGAGATGCTGAGGGGCACACCACATTCCTAAAGCTCCTAGGGTACTGAGACCCAGCAACTAAGCCCATAAAGGCCTTCTCCCGAATTCTGAACCAGGCCCAGGGAAAACATCCCTGAGAGCTGGAAGGGATGCCAGTGACAACAACAGTGACAATGACAGATACCATTTCCCAAGTTTAGGGTATTCTAGGCACCTCTTTATATGCCATATCTTTATTCAACAAACATTTATTGAGTACCTACTGTATGCCAGATGCTATCTAGGCACTGGGGATATTGCATGAAACAAAGCAAAAATCTTTGCCCTCATGGAGTTAAAATCCTTGCAACTTCTGTTATTATCACCATTTCACAGATGAAGAAACTAAGGCTTAGAGAGGTTAAGTGACTTGCCTATGGTCTGTGTGACTTGGGTGTCAAAAGCTCAGACTCTCAACCACTGGAGTGTGCAGTTCAGAGGGGTGGGGCCACAGTGAGAGCCAAGCTGGGGCTCCCTTGCCATGATATTGAGCAGGGAGGTGCCCAGCCCCTTGCCCAGCCCCTGACAGCTCACCAGTCTTCTGCCTGGGCTTGTCTTTCCAAAGCCAGCTGTGGCCACAGGGTATCCCTGGGGAGAGGCATGCTCCTTTTAACTGGGGCCCCTTTTTTGAACTTTATGTAAATTATAAAGTACTCAAAATTAGTCAGTGCTAATTTCCTTCTAGCATCCTCTAGATTCGACACGCTCTTGACCTCCTCTCTTTTACCCTCTCCTTCACACTCACTGCTGTGGGCACCAGTCACTGAAGCAAAGTGGTTAGCAAATCGGTGTATTTTTATTTTCATTTCACAGATATTTCTCAAGCACCCATTATGTGTAAAGGAACAGTGCTAGGTGCTGGGGACCAGAGGTGAAATGAGCCCATCCGAAAGGCATGTACCTGACACCCAGCCACCTAAGTAGATAATTGAGGGCTGGCCTGGAGGCTCCAGGGTGGCTGCCCATGTCTGAGAAGAGGACTCGAGTTTACCTCCTGTACCAGCCTGTGGTCGAAGGCAGAGTCCTTGGAGCCCTTACCAGATGGATGGCCGCCCACAAGTCCTGGCCTGTGGTGGGACTAAGAGCAGAGGACCCCCTGCTTTGGGGCAGGAAGCCGTAGAATGGATTCTCTTGAAGGGCAGGGATGGAGAGGCAGATTACCACTGCCTGCCTGCTTCCTTCCATCCTTCTTCTCCTGCTTGAATGGTCCTTCTCTGGGACGCCTTCCTGGGCCACCCAGACCTGAGCCAGGTCCCCCACTGTCCACTCTCACTCCCTTCTTCATGCCCCTTTCACTGTTCCCTTCATAGCGTTTCATGCTCCTTAATGTATTTATGTCTGGTGTTTGTTCAGCTTCTCCTTCCCTGCATCGCCAGCTCTATGAGGACAGAGATGCATTATTTTTATTGTTTCCTGCTTACTCCGGCACCAGTGACGTTGTCAGTGCTCAATATAGCGTTTGTGGACTGGTTGAATGAATCCATGAGGCAGAATGGTGGAGCTGGAAGAACCTGGGGTCAGAGACCTGGTTTGACTTCTGGGTTTGTTTATCCCACTGTGTGACTGGGAAGTCACACAGTTTGCTGCACCTCTCTGAGCTTCAGTTTGCTGTACCATGTGAATAATGATGCTTCCACCTCAGAGTAGTTATATCATTTAAATGGGATGATGTGTGGCTCAGTATTGAGGTGGCTATTGCTATTATTATTGTTGTTGCTGTTGTCATTACTGTTAATTCTTTTTTTAATAACTGTTTTTAACGTTTATTTATTTTTGAGAGAGAAAGTGCATGTGAGCGGGGGAGGGGGAGAAAGAGAGGGAAACAGAATCTGAAGCAGGCTCTGTGCTGTCAGCACAAAGCCCGATGTGGGGCTCGGACCCATGAATTGTGAGATTGTGACCTGAGCTGAACTGGACACTTAACCAACCGAGCCACCCAGGCACCTCTATTACTGTTATTTCTGATACTTGATTAAGGAAGGGTACCTGCCTTGGGAGTTGTGGGGAAGCTCATGTAGGATGATATGAGTAGGTACCCAGCAGAGGGACATATCCCTTGTGTGGCCATCGGACTGTGTGACCCCATGTCAGCAGTTTTCACGACATGTCCTGTTGCTATCTTACAGGGTGTGAAGGAAGGGGGCGAGAAGCCTCGGGGAGCGAGGATGGCCGACAAGGCTGGCTGGATCAAGAAGAGCAGTGGAGGCCTCCTGGGGCTTTGGAAAGACCGATATCTGCTCCTCTGCCAGGCCCAGCTGCTGGTCTACGAGAATGAGGTAAGGACTCACCTGGCCCTGAGGTTGGGATTACTGGGGCAGGTAGCAAAGGGATGATGGCAGCCCAGGCCAGCAGAAGGATCCCAGAACTGGGACTGGAACACCTGCTCCACTTTTGACATGCTGTGCAACTGGATTTGGTTTGAGACCTGAGTCCTTGGGCAAGTGCCTGATCTTCTCTGGGTCTCTATGGTATGGGGACAATACCTCCAGGTGCAAGTCTCGGGCTCGTGCATGAGGGGCCCTTTGAAGTGTATGTACATAGAAATGTGTGTGTCTCCTCAGTGTATTTCTATACTGTAACTCCTTGTCATTGGGCTAGGTTCAACATGAGTGAGTGTTCCAGAAAACTAGAGCTTCTTCCATTCAACCAAAACTTTGCTTGTTTGGAGTTCTTGCATACCTCTCATATGAGGCTCATAGTAGTCCTGTGAGGGTGTCATCACATCACATTCTATAGAGGGAGATATTGAAGCCCAAGGTGGCCAAATGATTGTTCAGCATCTCTGTGAATGAAGGAGTTGGGAACCCAAACCAAATCCAGTGCTCTTTCTACCCATAGATTCTGGCGAGTAAACTCTGACACTTATTTTTGGTGGAAATCCTCTAAAATATGTTGAATATCTTCTGCCTTATTCAACAGAAGGTGTTGGACTAAAGTGAGTCTTTCCTTCGTGGCTCAGAGTCCCCTATCATCAGATTATCCTATACTGCCTGACTGTACTTCTCAGCTTTTCTCTTTCCTTTAACATCAAGTGCCAGTCGCCACTTCTGCTGTCCTTGTGCTTCTCAGAGACCTCAGCTCCCCCCTCAGGCTTGTGCTCCTACTCATTTCAGTAGGCTTGAAACTTGGACAACCAAGGATGTTAAAATTGTGTGTTAAGTAAGAGTCGATGAAGCTCTGTGTGAGATCTAAGGAGGAAAGATGAATTTTGCTTGTGGATGCTGTTTGTGTTCTGGGACTGAGGCTGTTAGAAGGCCCATCCACTGAAAGTGGGCTATCACTGTGTGCCTCTGACAGATGGAATACATGGGGAAGAACTGGTCTGGGGGCAGAAGAGGGATTCTGCCTGTCCTCTCATCCTTTCTGAGCATCCCTCAGGTTACCTTGGCAAATTCATAATGACCCAGGCCAAGAAAGGTTGGGCAACCAGATCTAACTGTTTAGAGGAACTGCCTTTGAGAAGCACCTTGCCTTTCCTGCCTGAGTCCACAGGCTCATGGAGTTGGGGTGTCAGAGAAGCAGCTGGAGGAAGGCAAGGGAATGAATTATGCAGGGAGCCCCCCAGATGTTCTCAACCGCTGCCGTCACCAAATTAGGATGTGCTGTGGCGGCAGCAGGGGGATATTTTTATAAATAAAGGCAGTTGTCACACCTTCCTCCAGTCCCAGCTGTCGTAATAGTTGAGTGACAAGCCCCCAAGCTGTCAGCCTGTCAGGCGCTGCTAGACTTGTCCTGGGCTGTGTCTCTGCACCTGGCCACAGCTGGGAAGCAGGAAGGATTTTACATCCCGTAAACATGAAACATCTAAATCAGGCTTAAAAAAAAAATCACTATTAAAAACCTCAGTGCAGTTTCAAGAACTTTGCACTCAGGGGTGGGGGAGGTTGGCCCAGGAGTAGGAATTGAGAAATGCTTATTAGTTCAATTCCTCTTTCTGATGTAAGGAACTAGGCGAGTGCAAATGACTCTTGGCTGTTTCTTTGCTGTCAGTGAGGCTGACATTCCAAAAATGCTGCCCCCGCCCAGTGCCTGCTGGTTTATCCGTTTTTCTGAGCTGCAGAAGGGCCAGATGATTCAGCGTTTCGGGTGGAGAGGAGACCCAGGTCAGGCAACCCTGGGGAGCCGGGTGGTGGGGATGGACTGACTTTTTGTTCCCAGAGAGAGGAGGGTATATTTGGGCTACTAGTTGTCCAGTTGAGGGAGGCTTCTGCACATGGGGAGCTACTCTCTCTGGGACTGGGCATCCTTCCCCAGGCAGCTTCCTTTCTCTGGATGCAGGTGGGAGGGGACTTCCTGGGGTCTTACTCTGAGTCAGGTATTCAGTCCAGCAAACTGGTCCTATGTGTGCCCCTGTTGAGGGCTGCCCTTTGTAGGCCAGAAAAGAGAGCAGACACATGCAGCACAGGGTAGAGAGAGATGCCCAGCAGGGAGTTAGAGGACTGTTCTTCCCCATGGCACGGTGTCCCTAGAACCTAGTATGGTGCCTGCTCCTGGCAGGTGCTTTGTGGATGGGGGACCTCAGAGGAGAGAAAGCATCAGGGCTCAGGCTTGTGGGTATGGCGGGAGAGTTTCCTGGATCTTACTAGTCTTCATGTTGAGTGGAGGAACTTGAAAAGGATTGGAGACTAGGGGCTGCAAAGAGATGCTTGGAGGCAAACACGGGAAAAGACACTTAACTGAACCTGGATGGGAAAGATCAGGCCACCCTGACCATCTATCTGTTCTCCTTCCCTTGAGGGGCCAAACAGAGAACAGGTCAGTGGTTATCACCCTTAGCTTTCCTTTGAAAAATACTGATGCCTGGGTTCCACATGCCCAGGTCCTGATGAAATTGGTCTGGGATGTTGCCTGGGCATTGGGGTTTTTAAAGCTCCCAGGTGCTAAAAAGGTTGAGATTCTATGGTGTAAAGCAGAGGTTCTCAAACTTTTGCATACATCAGAATCACCTGAGGTGTTTGCTAAAAGTCAGATTGTTAGGTCCATTCTCCTATGGTTATGATTTAGTGGGATGGGGCCTGAGAATTGGCATTTCTAACAAGTTCTCAGGTGGTGCTACTGCGCTGGCCCAGGTACTACATGTAGAGAACCACTACTATAGAGCGACCTGTTGCTAAGGCATTGATCACCAAGCCTTTGACTGGCTGGGAGGAGTGTGGTGTGCTTGAAAGAGCTCTAGCCTGGGCATCAGGATATAGGTCTGAGTTTGGCTCTGCCCCTTGCATTTGTGTCCATGCTTCGTGGGCAAATCAGTTCGCCCCCAGGCCTCATTCTCTTTCTGTATACAGTGAGGTCAATTCTGGGGCTCTGGGCTTTCAGGTGATTGAGAGGTTCAGGAGAATCAGAGATGCAAAAGTGCTTGCTAAGTGTCAGGGTGTCTTAAAATATGCAGATTATCATGGAGGGAAATCAGGATCATGGAGGGAAATCAGGGCATTTCCTCTGCAAACAGTTGAGTCACTGCCTCCCAGATATTCCACCCAAAATGGCAGAGCACCAACGCAGTCCCTGGGGATGCTTTTGCTGGCTCTCTGAGTGATGTCCAGTAGCAAGCATGTCCTTAACTTGTTGGCCAGCATCTAGGGCAGCTCTCCCCTCTAACTCCCACCCCCAGGGCTGGCTTCTTCTTCCCTGGATGCTCAAGGGTGAGAACGCAGCACAGTGAGAAGTTGTTCCATCTGGGTCTCCCCTGGAAGAGGAAGCAACTGACCAACATTGGGGAGCTTGTCCCAGGCAGCTTGCTGGAGAGGCACCTGGTAGGTGGAGCCCAAAGGGAGAAAATACTCAAGTGCCAGGGCTGTTGGGCAGGAAGGCAGCCCTGCCAGTGTCCTCGGTGGCCTAGAAGAGGCTGGCCCACTGTCCTGGCCACTGGTCTTCTTAGTGATGAGGCCTCAGGGTGGCAGGCTAGTGGGGGGATTGCTTTTGAAGGAACCCTTGCCATCTTCATTGTGTAGGCCACAGAGAGTGGCCTCTTCACCTAGCCAGGGGTCAGCAGAGGAAGATGCCAAGTGGGGAAGTCACTTCAGGATCGTTGTGGTAAAGGCAGGCATGCAGCCCCAAACTTCCCTCTGTGGCTCTGCCTGGAAAGCCTTTTCTTTTTTTTTTTTCCTCTCATTTTGTGATATCTTACTCCCTCTTCCAGGCTGCCTCTTCCACAAATCTCTGCCTGGCCTCAGGGCCTACATGGACCGCCAGGCAGGCTTCTCTAGCTTCCCGTTTCTTCCTTTGGCTTTAGGCACATTTGAGTCGGCCCTGCTACCCACCTCCAGGCTGGCTGCCCCATTTCTCATGTGGATGCTGAGCCTTGAGCCTCCCTCCAGCCAGCATGGACTGAATACTGTCTACTTGCCGGGGTTTGAATACATCTTGTGATTGATTGGCAGCTCAAGGTTGCCTTCTGATGGATTGATACCCTCACTGACTGAGATCAGGGTCTGCGGTGGGGCCTGGGTGTTGGAGGGTCTGGGTGCATCTGGCTCTCACTAGTTTATGGCCCCTCTATCTCCCTCCCCAGGACGAGCAGAAGTGTGTGGAGACAGTGGAGCTGGGAAGCTATGAGAAGTGCCAGGACCTTCGTGCCCTCCTCAAGCGTAAACACCGCTTTATCCTGCAGCGATCCCCGGGGAATAAGGTAGGGCTATGCCCACTGCTGCCTGACCTTCCTCCAGGTCCACCTGGGTTGGTTTGGGAAGATCATCCCTGGAAGGCTTTCTAATGCAGGCCAGGCCCCTGGATGTAGCTCCTGGAGGGTCTCTGGAGTGTGGCTGAGGCTCAAACCCAGAGGCTACCACAGGTTAGACCTTTTGCTCATTTTGGCCTGGAGTCTCCCCACTGCCTGGTTGATAGGAGATGCATTCGGGGCACTGCTTTGAGGTCTGGTCCCCTCTCCCCTTCTAGGCACTGGGGCCTCCTTCCCAGGCTATAGTTGGAGGTGGGGTCCTTGGCCTTTCCCCACATCCTGGACACATGAGGCACAGGGGCTGAGACAGGAAAGCTGGGGACTGAGGCCTTCAGCCCACCAGGCCTGCAGCACTGATACAGTCTGGGGCAGAGGGGAGGCTATGGCCTCCACTTCATCTCAGGCCTTCTTGGGTGGGCCACCCATCCTGCCTCCGTCCTGGACTCAGTGCTCAGAGACCTGCGGCCCCCCAGCTTTCTTCCCTTTGCACTTTCCTTTTTTGGCTGAAGCCGGAGAAAGTCTCTTGCCTGGGAGGCTCTCCCCCTGGGACATGCTGTGTATGCAGATGATGTTTGCTGCTTGCACATTTCTCTGGCAGGGAGTCTGGGTGGGTGTTGATGCATGGTATAGTTTCACAGATGTCAGGAGAGAGTTTAGATTTGAGGCAGGCATGTACAGCACCTCTTTCCAGCTCGCGCCCATCTGCAGCTGGGCCACGCCTCGTCCCAACCCCTGCACATCATGTGGAGCCTCGCAGAGTCAGGCTGAGTCACAGAGGCTGGGGGTTGGGGAGCATCTGGTCTGGGCCTGCTGGAGGCTACTCTTTCCTCCCCCAGCTTTAAGGCCCAGGAGCCTAAGTCCTCTGAGTGCTGGGGCTCAGGGCTTGGGGCCCTGGAGGAGGCTGTGGTGCGTTATTTACTAACCCTTTGTCCTACTCTGCAGTGGGTGGAGCACAGAAACAACTGTGGAGCTCTGGGAATTGGGGGTTGAGCCCAGGTTTCACTTGACATCTGCTGCTTAGGGCTCTTAAGAAGAGGAGAGCCATATTTTGGTCTTTCAGGCCAGTTAGCCCCTGCCTGTTCCTCTCTGAGCAGGCACTGTAGTTGTGTATGTGTGTGAGTTACATGCAGAGTACATTATGTAGAGGTGAGTGTTCACCTGACCATGGATCTGCCTGGGTCTTCGTGTGTCTCTCTGAGTGAGCTTATATGGATGTGAGGCAGATGGGGTCATGCTTCTCTGTCCTCTGCCAGTGCTGTTCTTCTCTCCCCAGCTCTGACAATCAGCTGATGGTGGGCTTAGGTGGGTGGGGCCTAGCTCAGTGTGGGACTTACCTTCAGAGAGGCCTATTTGTGCAGCTGCATTCTTAGCTGCTTTGGCCAACACCCTGCCTTCCACCCCCCAATCCTGCCAAGAGTTCAGATCGGCTCTGGGTGACTCTGGGAACAGGATGATAAGTCAGGGAGATGAGGCTGTGGAGCAAGTTGTGGGGGCTGTAGGGCGGTGGGAGGACAGCACATCCAGTTCCAGCTCTCCCTGACTCTCGCCGCCCGAGGAACTCATACAGACAGCAGGGTTCCCCAGAGGTCAGATGGTGGACCGCCCGGAGCACCAGGTCTCCCATGTCTTCTCACCCTCCTTTCCTATCGCCCTGGGTGTTCCCCATCCTCAGTGAGGCCACACGCTGGCCAGGAGGTCACATGACCCTGGCTGTCTGGTCCTGAGGCCGCCTTTTTCCCCCCTCTAATCAAATAAACAAAGACGCCAGTGTCTTGCATGCCCCTCTCCCCCTGCCTCCCATCCCCACACCCCTGCCATGAGGTCACAGGCAGACGCTGCCAGGAAGCAGGGTGGCCTAGCTGGGCCTTGCTGCCCTGCTGGTCTCGGCCAGCTTGGCCCGTTCCTCTTTCCTGCTGCCTCTCTCCCCCTCCCACTTTTTTCCTCTCTGCCATTTTGTCCTCCCCTCTTTCCCAGGCCATGTGGGCCTATTCTGTGGCCAGTCCTGTTGGTTCTGAAACTCCAAGCAGGGCCTGTGCCCCAGGGCTTCTTGGAAGGGCTTGAGAGGGACCTGTGTAGCCTGTGGCTCTTTAGGACATAGGGCCAGGGGCGGGGCCAGAGGAACAACTTCTTGGTATTCCACTTGTCCCCATTCTGGTCCCCCTTGTGGGATGCCTGGCTCATTCAGCCAGGATAACAAGGTTCCTTAGAGTGGGACTGGGTCCCATTTAACCTTGCATTCCCTCTCCTAGGGGGTTCCTTTGGCCAGTACAATAGGTCTTCCTGAAGCCACCTCCTTCACAGGGAGCAGAAGAGAACACAGGCTGGGGCGCCTGGGTGGCTCAGTCGGTTAAGCGTCCAACTTGCGCTCAGGTCATGATCTCACAGTTTGTGAGTTTGAGCCCATGTCAGGCTCTGTGCTGACAGAACCTGGAGCCTGCTTCAGGAACCTGGAGCCTGCTTCGGATTCGGTATCTCCTTCTCTCTCTCTGCCCCTCCCCCACTGGTCTCAATAAATGAATAAATGAATAAATGAATAAATGAATAAATAAATGAATAAATAAATAAGAGAACACAGGCTGACCCCTTTTCCATGCCCAGGCCTGCCTCAGGTGGGCTGGTCATTGGGGAAGGATTGCAGGTTGGGTTGGGCCTCTGATCTTGTCCCACTGAGGCCCCAAGTAGTGCATAAGCCTGTGCAATGTGGGTTTGTGGGACTAGAACTCTTAGCTTGACTCCCAGGCCAGTGCTCTTTCTCTGCCCTACTCTTGCTCCATCTGTGGCTGATTTCAAGGGTATGTCTCTGCAGCTCTCCGGCATGCTGAATCCTCCACTGAGCAGGGGCCCACCATCTCGGAGCCTGCAAGAAGGAGCAGCAGCTAGGCTCCAAGGGGCTGGCCCTGGGCTGCCTTTCTGGCAGTCCCCATCACAGGGCTGGGTAGGCCCTTGCAGAGCCTGGATGTTGCCACCGTCCCTCCCTGAGCCCCCTGCAGCCCTGATGGCTGGGCTAAGAGGCAGTTGCCAAGGTGCCCTGGGGTTTCTGACTTAACTGCAGATCTGCTGCCAGGATCGAATTTACCCTGGTCATGCAAATGAGCATTTGGCTGTGCCTGGCATGGGGAGGTGGGTGGGACCCAGGGCCCTGTATGAGGAGGAGGCGGCAGCAGCCAGGAAGAAGTTATATAACGAGGATGCTGCGGGGGCCAGGCAGACTGTGGTGTTACATAACATTGAAGGTGTCCGGAGGGAAGGCGCTATCTAACACCAGGGTGGGGGATGGGCACGCTGGCAACCCGCCCGACAAAGAACTAGGGCATCTTGAGGTCAGAGTGGGCAGTGACCCAAAAACAGGGCAAGGGAAGGAACTTTGGGCCAGCTCATTCATTTACTGGCTCATTCATTCAGTAACTATTTACTGAATACCTACTGTGTGCGGGGACCCTGGCATCAGTCCTGTTTAATTCCCTCAGCATTGTTTGGGTTAGGCATTATGCCTTTATCCAGATGAGGAAACTGGGACTCTTTTGTCAGAAGGAAGGCAATAGTGATAATTCCTTTTTTTTTTTCTTTATTCTTTTTGAGAGAGAGAGAGAGAGCAAGTGCGTGCACAAACGGGACAGAGACAGAGAGAGGGAGAGAGAGAGAATCCCAAGCAGACTCTGCACTCTCAGCACAGAGCCTGACACAGAGCTCGAATTCAGGGACTGTGAGATCATGACCTGAGCTGAAATCAGGAGTCGGACACTTAACCACCTGAGCCCCAACAGTGATAATGCCTATTGCTGAGCACTCACTCTATGCCCAGCTCCACAGTCAACACTTCAGATACATATTTGATCTTCACAGCTCCATGAGGCAGGTTGTGGTGGTCTTGTCTTTTTACAGATGAGGAAACTAAGGCTCAAGGTCAGCCAGCTGTAAGCAGTGTTCTGTCCAACTCAGAGACTCTACTGCTATTGTGTCTGCCATGCAAAATGGTCCCTCTGTTTGTGCGGTCTTGCTCCTTCTACCATTTCTTGTCTGATCTTGGATCCTGGCAGGGAGGGGGTTCTCTGAGCTGCTGTTTCTTCTTCTTCTTTTTTTTTTTTTTTTTTAAGATTAAAGACATTTATTCTTTTTAAATTTAAAAATTTTTTTTTTCAACGTTTATTTATTTTTGGGACAGAGAGAGACAGAGCATGAACGGGGGAGGGTCAGAGAGAGGGAGACACAGAATCTGAAACAGGCTCCAGGCTCTGAGCTGTCAGCACAGAGCCCGACGCGGGGCTCAAACTCACAGACTGCGAGATCATGACCTGAGCCGAAGTCGGCCGCTTAACCGACTGAGCCACCCAGGTGCCCCTAAATTTTTTAAACATTTATTCATTTTTGAGAGAGACAGAGCATGAGTGGGGGAGGGGCAGAGAGAGAAGGAGACACAGAACCGAAAGCAGGCTCCAGGCTCTGAGCTGTCAGCACAGAGCCTAACATGGGGCTCAAACTCACAGATTGTAAGATCATGACCTGAGCTGAAGTCGGATGCTTAACTGACTGAGACACCTAGGCACCCCAGAAACACTTTAAAATTAAAATGAATTTAATTTAATTTTACTTTATTTTATTTTATTAAAAACATTTTTTTAATGTTTAATTTTGAGAGACAGAGAGAGCGCAAGCAGGGGAGGGGCAGAGAGAGAGGGAGACACAGAATCTGAAACAAGCTTCAGGCTCTGAGCTGCCAGCACAGAGCCCGACATGGGCTCCAACTCACGAACTGTGAAATCATGACTTGAGCCGAAGTCAGATGCTTAACCGACTGAGCCACCCAGGTGTTCCTTATTTTATTTTAAGGTTTATTTATTTATTTTGAGACAGAGAGAGAGAGAGAGAGAGAGAGAGAGAGAGCGCGCACGAGAGCACAAGGAGGGTAAGGGTAGAAAGAGAGGGAGAGAGACAGAGTCCCAAGCAGGCTCCACACCACCAGCACAGAGCTCGATGTAGGGCTCAAACCCACGAATGGTGAGATCATGATGAGCTCAAATCAAGAGTAGGACGCTTGGGGGCGCCTGGGTGGCTCAGTCGGTTGAGCGTCCGACTTCGGCTCAGGTCATGATCTCACGGTCCGTGAGTTCGAGCCCCGCGTTGGGCTCTGTGCTGACAGCTCAGAGCCTGGAGCCCGTTTCAGATTCTGTGCCTCCCTCTCTCTCTGACCCTCCCCCATTCATGCTCTGTCTCTCTCTGTCTCAAAAATAAATAAACGTTAAAAATTAAAAAAAAAAAAAAAAAAAAGTAGGACGCTTGACTGACTGCACCACCCATGTGCCCCCCAATTTTTTTTATTTTTTAAGCAGTTTTTTTTAAAATTTTTTTTTAAACATTTATTTATTTTTGAGACACAGACAGAGCATGAATGGGGGAGGGGCAGAGAGAGAGGGAGACACAGAATCAGAAGAGGCTCCAGGCTCTGAGCCATCAGCCCAGAGCCCGACGCGGGGTTCGAACTCACGGACCGCGAGATCGTGACCTGAGCCGAAGTTGGACGCTTAACCGACTGAGCCACCCAGGCGCCCCTAAGCAGTTTTTTTTTTTTAACATTTATTTATTATTGATAGACAGAGACAGAGTGTGAGCAGGGGAGGGGAAGAGAGAGAGGGAGACACAGACTCCAAAGCAGGCTCCAGGCTCTGAGCTGTCAGCAGAGGCCAATGTGGGGCTCGAACTCATAAACTGCTAGATCATGACCTGAGCTGAAGTCGGATGCTTAAATGACTGAGCCACCCAGGCGCCCCTTTTTTTTTATTTTTGAGTAATCTCTACACCCAGCATAGAGCTTGAATTCACAACCCCAAGATCAAGAGTCACATGCTCTACCAACTGAGCTGGCCAGGTACCCCTCTCTGATTCTAATGTAAGAACTGGGAGCTCCTGCATGAGATGAGAAGGGATGCCTGGGGTGGGATGGGGTGTAGAGTCCTGAGTCATGGGATTACTTTATGTCACCTTGTGCAAGTCTCATCCCATCTGTGAGCCTCTGTTTTCCTCATCTGTAAGATGAGGGGGTTGAAATTGACCCTCATTGCCCTTTCTCTCATACAACCTATGATTCAAGGCCAGAAAGGATACCCTGGGACTTTTTCACTTGGCCAGAGCTGAGTGTGGGGCCTTCTGGAGAGCTGCATGTGGCCCTGGTTCCAGTGGGCCTTCACCAATGGACACCCTTCACACCTGTCACCTCTGTCACTGTACTCAGCCTGGTGTGGATGTAGACTGGGACAGCTCCTACTTTATGGAAAAAACAGGCAGCTGGTCTGGGGAAGTCACATGGAATAAGACCAGATCTTGGCTCTTTCCACAGGGCAAGGCTGATTTGAATCCAAATCTCTGGCAGCATCATGCTGAGAGCCAGCCCCTTCTCTGCTTGATCTATCTCCTTCCCTCCCCCAAAGCCCCTTGTCAGACCTGTTGTGGGGGGTCATTTCAGTTTGCTCCTGACCAGCTGTGCCATCACAGACTTTGGGATCTGGGATGGGAAAACTTCCTTAAGACCCCAAATGTGAACTCTGTTAAACATCTGCCATCCACCCCATCCATGTCCCCTGCAGGTCAGCGACATCAAGTTTCAAGCAACCAGTGGGGAGGAGAAGGAATCCTGGATCAAAGCCCTCAATGAAGGGATCAACCGAGGCAAGAACAAGGCTTTTGATGAGGTGCGATGCAGTCCTATGGATGGCTCTGTGTCTCCTTTCCCGCCATGTGTGATCTCAGAGAGGATCCTGCCCCCCCCCCCCCCCCCCCAACTTCAGACAACCCTGAGATTATGCTACAGACACTGGGACATCTACAGTTGTTACCTCATTTAATCACAACACCCCTCAAAGTGTTCTCATTTTAAGGATGAAGAAACTGAGGTGTCAGGAAATTAGTTTGTTTTAAAGTAAAAAGTGAATAGGTAGAGAGTAGAATTTAACTGGTAGCCATGCATCCTTTCCAACCCAGCCTCAGCTGAAAACAGCAGGTGGGCCCAGGCCAGAGGGGTCTGGGCGGGGGGTGTCTGAGAGCTTGAAAGCTCTCTTTTCAGTTTGGCTGTAAAGTCCAGGCTGGGCTGGCTTTGGCCCTGGGCCTCCCCATCCATCTGCAATGACTACCTAGCCCCCTGTACTGTAGTGTGACTCTAGCACCAGTGGCTGTGATTAGGTTTGAGGTAGGCAGGGTATCCCATGGGGCCAGATCTCCTAGGGTGGATTGTCTTTGACATCATGGATTTGTAGCTCTTTGAGCTAAAATTGACCTGGGGTCCACCTAAACTGACCCCTTGGATTGCAGAAGCCGAAGACCTGAGGGGAGGAATCTTCCCAAGCAAGTCCCTCTTAACACCCAGGTCTCCTGACTCACAGCCGTGGTTTCTATGTCATGTTTTATGAGACTGTATCTTGCTCAGCCCTTCACTAGCTAGAGAAACTGTCCCCGTTTCATGGGTGAGGGGTGATAGAGCATATTGCAGGTATTGGAGGCCCCAGAAACATGGGCTGGATGTCAGCCCAGTTTTGGTGGAACAGTCAGAAACAGAGACAGTTGAACCTCACCCCCATCCCCACCCAAGGTGGGCCTGACTCTGAATCTGACCTAAGGGCTGAAGAGTCTTAGCCATACTCCCCATCAAGGACAAGCTACTTCGGGGTTCAGAGTCTGGATTTCCCATGCAAATCTTATTTACTCTTCCCAACTACTCCTGACTGTCTTTCCTTACCATCAGAGAGGATTTTCTGTCTTCTAGACACCCTGGCCCAAAAGGGGCAGAGGCCTTGCTCTCTCCTCAGCTATCCCCAAGGGACCTGGGAGAAGGACTGGGTCCATTTTCTGGAAGGCAGGCACCAGGGGATCATGGGCTGCCTTCTCTCTGCTCCCACAGCTAAGCATAAAAACAGCCTCAGGGCTGTTTGTATATATACGCAAGTATACTGAAGGGCAAGGGCTGGTAGCCCATATCCAGGCAGGAAGACTGAGGCAGAGAGCGTGGCTGCAGAGAAAGGGAGAGCCTCAGATTGCAGAGAGATGACAAAGACAATATAGGGACAGGAAGCAAAGCAGAGGTCCAGACACAGGGAGGTGCCTTAAAGAGAGGGCCAGAGGTAGGGCCCTGACCCTATAAAGGGAAGATGTGGGTGTAGACCCTGCCTCTGAGTCAGGTTAATGTCTGGGCATTTCTTCCTCTCCCCAAGGCCTGCTGGGCACTAACCTTGTTCCCTCTTCCCAGGTAAAAGTGGACAAGAGCTGTGCACTGGAGCATGTGACACGGGACCGGGTGCGTGGAGGCCAGCGGCGCCGGCCACCTACAAGAGTCCACCTGAAGGAGGTAAGACTTTGTCCCAGCTTAGACAGGTAGGAGGTCAGGTGAGCCTGGGACCACAGCTCCTTAGGGTGGTAGCCAAGCTTGGGGCCACCTTTTTCCTGGAGACTTTTGGAGCTGGGGCTTCCTGAGTGGTATATGGGGTGTCTGTGTGTGGAGGCTCATGTGTTATATGTGCTTGGGGTGTAGATGTACCTGCTTTGCTTATTGAGTCTGCACATTGCCCTTACTCAGAGTTGGTCCCTAAGGGACACTAAGACCCTGAGGCTGGTCCCTGCTTCTCAGAGCTCAGCTTCCAGATGGAAAAAAGACCTGTCCACAGACTGCTTTAAGCAGAGTTATGACTAACTTCTATACAGAGGAGGGCTCTCAGAAGCCAGGCAAGAGAGACCACAGAGGGCCCAATGGCACTTGAGCTGACCCATGAAGGACAAGAAGGGCTTCAGTTGTCAGACTTGATGTGAGGGAGCTCTCTGGCCACAGGAATGACCTGAGCTGAGGCAGGAGGGTTTAGGGAGTGCTGAGTCCCTTTGACTACACATCCCTTTGGGGTGTGCAGGAGCTGGGGATGGGATGGATAGGAGGGTACATTCCAGAGGTCAGTTTGATGCCCAGGGTAGCATGGGTTGGGTTAAGGGAGAGAGAGGCAGGGGGCCAGGAAGAAGAGGGAGGAGGTGGGCCCTCCAGGGCTCAGGAGGGGCCAATGGGAGAGACCCTGGGAAGCAAGAGACATCTGGGCTTGCCACTGAATACAGGGCTAGGGGAGGTGGGCCAGACAGAAGGGGAGGGTTGTCAGAGGTGCCCCAAGCCTGACTGGGTGAATGGAGGCCCTGGACCAGGAATTGGGAGAAGTTATGGGCACAGTGAGGGTAAGGGAAGAGCCCTTTTTTGACCAATGTTGCTGATGGTGAGTGGATGGTGAGGGGAAAGATTTTGGAGACCAGGAAAGAACCTCGGCAAATGCTACATTTGGTGGTGGGGGGGTGGGGCAGGCAGTAGACAGCCAAGGAAGAGAAAGCCAGAGAGGTGAATGGCACCTCCAGAGAGAGAAGGGCACAGGATGTGTTATCAGCCAGGTTGGCAGCCACAAGTCACAGGGGCAGGTCTGGGGAAAGCGGCAGGCAGTGACCCCATCAGAGAAGGGCTCAGCTTAGGTTTCCCAAGGGGTGCAGAGCTGGGGGTGCCAGAGGGAAGGGGACCGTGGTAGGGAAGAGGGAGAAAGGAAGGGGCCGAGGTCATTGGGGAGATTGTTTTTGAAATGTTTTTGGTTGTTTTTGAAATGACACGTCTGTCAGCTGAGGGAATAAAGCCCGCAGAGGGAATGCCTGAAGTAGCCAGAGAGAAAGGGAATGCCCCAGGGGGAGGGCTACGTGTTGGGGAAGGGCCAGTCTTGGGAAGAAGGACCCCCTGAGAAGAATTCAGAGAGGCACTCCTGTCCCAGTGACTGAGCAAGTGTATGTACTGGCCAGATCCCCTGTGGTAAATGGGAGTGGGGTTCTCAGCCAAGACCCCCACTGTAAGGGACCTTGAGAGAGGCCTCCTGCCCAGCCCTGCTCCGGGGCCTCTGAGGCTCCTTGGGAGGGTCTCCATGACCGTGGGGCTGCTGGGTGTCTCTGTAGGTCCCTCAGGCCAGGTGCGGGGCAGCTGCCAACTCAGTGCAGCTGTTCTTCTCTGGCGGTCAGCTGCGGTATGGGGCTGCCTGTGTCTGGGGTCACATCTGACGGCATGAGGAGAGTAGGCACTGGCTGCTGAGCAGCTGGGCAGGCAAAGGCTGCAGAGATGTGGGCTGGAGGGCTGGTCGTGAGGCTGGCAGATCATACAGCGGTCTCCAGAGAGGGGAAGCAGAAGTAAGTGGGCTCGAGACAACTTGGGAGGCCGTGTTTGAGTCCTGGTCCCATTGCCCCCCTGGATGGGTGCTTGCACAGATGGAGTTCTCTCAAGGCCATAGAGCCAGAAAGGGGTCAAAAACAGGGCTGGAGCCATGTCTCTTGCTGCCCAGACCAGTACAGTTGCCACTAAAAAGCAGTCTTTTTCACAGGCTGGGGCACCAAGACGACACCCTATCTCTGACCTGGCTTGTGATTCCAAAACAGGGAGTTCTGTGGGAGTGAGGGAGAGGAGAGGATTCATCAGAGAATCACTTCAGCATCTAATCATGTGACCTTGGAAGCCAGGGCAGAGGATGTGGAGAGTGGGAGGCTGGGGGCCTGGGCAGCCTGGATGGGAGGACTTGAGTACCTTATGGGTGGGCACAGATCCAAATGCCAGTCATCCAGGATGACACCTGTATACTGTCCCTTACCAGGTAGCCAATGCAGCTTCTGATGGGCTTTCGCGCCTGGACCTCGACGTGCCAGATAGTGGGCCGCCAGTGTTTGGCCCCAGCAATGATGTCAGTGCAGCCCAGCCCCAAGAGACACTCAGGCCCCCTATGCCTCCTACCAAGCCTTCCCCACTGCCGGAGACCACCAGCCTCAGTGACAGAGTGGAGACTCCTGCCGGGGAGAGAGCCCCATCCCCTGTCTCAGCAAGCTCTGAGTCCCACCAAGCGAACTCAGAGACTCCAGTACAGGAGGACAGTGGCCCTGAGCAGACCCCCAGCATGGTGCTGCCTGACAAACTGAAGGTGAGCTGGGAGAACCCCAGCCCCGAGGACGCCCCTGACTTTGAGAGTACAGAACTCCAGGTGCCCTGCTCTGAGGATTCTGAGGCTGTGCCCAAGGAGGGTGGGAAGCCTCCTACACCCCCACCCAAGATCTTATCAGAGAAACTGAGAGCTTCCATGAGTGGGATGGTGGCTTCTGGGCCAGCCCAGAGTCCTGAGGCCTCTGAAACCTCGGCCCCAGATCCAGCACAGATGTCAGTGAATGGCGTGGATGACAGTCTGGAGCCCGTCAATCCACCCCAGGCCTCGGGCATCCCAGAAACAACCCCAAAGGATGCAACAACGTCCACAGCACTGCCCTGCTGGGACCTGCCATCTCATTTCCATCCCCGCTGTTCCTCCCTGGGGAACCTGCTTGGGGAAGGCCCCCGGCGTCCACGGCAGCCTGGAGAACGGCTGTATCGGGCCCAGCTGGAGGTGAAGGTGGCCTCAGAACAGACGGAGAAACTGTTGAACCAGGTGCTGGGCAGTGAGCCGGCCCCTGTGAGCGCTGAGACATTGCTCAGCCAGGCTGTGGAGCAGCTGAGGCAGGCCACCCAAGCCCTGCAGGAAATCAGAGATCTGGGAGAGATGAGCCAGGAAGCACCTGGGCTACAGGAAAAGCGGAAAGAGCTGGTGACCCTCTACCGGAGAAGTGCACCCTAGGGCCTGCCAGGCCAGGGCGTGGTCCCTCCTAGCCAACCCAGTCCATCAAAGCCCAGCCCTGCCAAAAAACATGCTTCTGCTCAGGCCGTAGAAAGGCCATCAGGCATGTTGGGGGTATGGCCAGGAACTATGGAGATTCCTGGTATCCTTCCTGCCCTGCCCTGGCCAATGGTGCCAGGAGCCACCCAGGACCACTATCTGACTATCTGGCCCAGTTTCTGGGCTTGGGCAGGGAGCACACACTTGGTTGCTTGCATGGTTGTTCTGAACTGCCCCAGGGCTTTAGCATGGCACTTGGGGTTTCTGGGGGTGGCATCATCTCTGCTTCCCACCCCCAGTAGTTTACATTCCTGACTTCTGAATAGAGCACAGCTGAGCCCCCCCTCCTCCCCACCCCGCCACAGCTCCCACATCCAGATGTTCCCGGGCAGAGAGCGTCATGGCAGAGGCAGCTTTGAGCCGTAACTAGCCCTCCCTACCCACCTACTCGCAATAGCTGCCAAGGCCTTGGGTCCAAGTTATACGTTTTTCTGTCAGCTGAGTGAGACCTGGAATCCAGCCAGGGCCTGTGAAGGCAGGTGGAAGGCATCTGTGTGGGATTCCTATTCTGCAGGCCTTCCTCTCTGGTGAACTGTGATTGGAGGACTCCAGGGTAGAGGAAGAACTTGAAGGGTCTCCTAGTCTAGTCTCTCCCCCTGGACCAGCTTGTGTCCAGCCCTGCACATTTCCTGTAGAGGTGAACCCGAGAATAGCTCTGAGGTCAACATCAGAAAATCCTGTACCTACTTCATTCATTATAAATGAACCTTCAGAGGAGAAGCCACCTCAAATTCTGTGCCTCCCCAGATGGGATTTATATCTGGCTCTCTATGCTTCCTCCTGAACCCAAACAGGCCCAACATCCCAATCATTTCTTTGGATGCTGATGGGGGTATGTTGGGGCCTGAAATCACTTCCCTTTCCCCTCTTCCCCTCTGGCTCAGGCCCTAGATGGACTGCTCTTCCTGAACTTCCTAGTGGAAGAGGCATTTCCTTTTGTCCCTTTCCTGGTCCAACCCCGCAGCCTGGGCCTCTCCCTATCTGTCGCCTCCCCTCCACCCCAATTCTCCCCGCACTTGTCCCTGACTCTGGGAACACACCCAATCTCCATCTAGGTGCAGAGGCCCTGAAGGCACAGCCACTCTCCCTGGGACCTATAGGAGTAGGAGCAGCTTCTGAAAGGCCTGCTCAGGGGGTTTTTAGCATGTGCACTTTTATTTACTGAAAGAGGACAGGGAGGGTCACAGCTGCATGTCCTGGCCTTTCTGCCCACTGCTCCACCACCAGTCGTGCCCACTGAGACCTGCCAGTACAGGTCAATGCCTTCTTTACTGTACTTCTACTTTGTTCTTGAGGGTAGTGGCCAGGGATCAGGAGGGGCAGATATCCACTCTGCAGCCTATACTGGGCAGAGGTGGAGGTGAACAGCAATGTCCTGACCCATGAGCCCCCACGGGCCTTCTCAAACTACACTCTTTGGACAAACGAGGCTCCCATGCCACAGTCTGCCTGTCCCTCCATCTGCCTTCAGTATGAAGGCAAGAATGGCATCAGGTGCCTAGTCACATGGCCCCCTGCACTCGTCTTTTGGGGAACAGCTTTCCCCCACCAGCAGCCTGGACCAGCTGGGGCTTTAGCCAAGTCACCTGTTTCCAGGGACTAGAGCCTCAGTTTCCTCCTCGGATAAATGACCAGATTGAGCAAGTAGCTCTGGGGCCATCTCAGTGACCTAATGCCATTATGGTGTTCTTAAGGGATTCCCTGTGCCTTGGTGACCTGGGCCCCAAGGGGAGGGGTAGAAGGATTGGGAATATGCAGGGTCTGCCTGGCCTGCCTCCTTGAGGAGGATAGCATTCCATGTCTTCTGTTTATGAAGCGCCTTTCTCAAAGTTTGGCAATAAATCCCTTTTTATGGAACTTCTCTGCTGCAAGCCTGTTTGTTGGTGTGGGGACCAGCTCTAGGGCTGGCCTCAAGGAAGCAGAGGGTAAGCAGTGGTTGGTCAGTGGCATCACTGGTCCTTTAAGCTTCCTTCTAGTGCTTCCTTCCCATAGGCTTGGCTGCATCTTTGCTAAACTCAGCCAGGCCCTCCAATTTTACCCCCTCCCCACCCCTACCTACATGTTTCTATAGGCTGGGAGCTAAGTGTCGTAAGGCACAATGCTTTTCAATTTTTAGAAACTTCATTTGGAAATGATTTCGAATAGAAAAGTTGCAATAATAAGACCAGTACAAAGAACACCCACGTATTCTTTATCAGATTGACCCATTGGTTTATCTTTTGAGTGCTTTGTGTCTTTAACATATATAATTTTTTTCTGAATCATTGGGGAATTAGTTTTCATGGTCCCTTATCCATAAATACTTCAGTGAGTATTTAAGTATATTCTCTCATGTAACCATAATACAGTTATCAACTTCAGTAAGTTTAACACTGGCATACTTATTATCGCTCTTATTTCAGTTTTGTCATTTGACCCAATAATCTCATATTTTTCCTCCAGTGGAGGCTCAAATATTGTATACATGTCTCTCTAGTCTCCTTTAATCTGAAGTGTTTCCACAGCCTTTATCTTTCATGATGTGGATATGTTTGAAGAATATAGTTCTTCCTCCCCACTGTTTTTAATAGATCATTCCTCACTTGGGATTTTTCATTGTGAGGTTTCCTCTGAGTTAGACTGAGGTTATGGATTCTTAGCCAGAAAACTGTATAGGGGATACTAGGTCCTTCTCAGGGCATCACATCTGGAGACATACGACCTTCATTCATCCTTCATTGGTGATGTCAATTTTGATCTTCTGGTCAAGGTGTCTGATTTTTCTATTGTATAGTTACGATTTTTTTTTTCTCTTGTAACTAACAATCTGGGAGATATTTTAAGACTGCACAAGTATGTTACACCTCATCAAAATTTCCCCCTAGATTTAGTATTCATTGAGGAGTCTTGCCTGAACAGGTGTTCCCTATAATGATTCAAAATGATTCCAGCTGTTATTTTAACCTCAGAGCCTGGTCCTGATTAGGGGTTAGCCTGGGCCTTGCCATGTGCCCATGGAACCCCTAATGCATCTCAGCAGGACCCCAGGGCTTCACTGAGTGCTTTTTGGAAGCCCCTGGGCCAGTGTACTGAGCTCCAAGTCAAACTGCCAAGGTTCAGGTCCCACCCAGAGACCTTGGTGACTCCTCAGCCTCAAGGGCCTCAGTTTCTTCACCCATGAAAGGAAGATTTACAATGTCCCTACTCCCTGATGTGAAAAAGCACTGCTGTGCTCCCCAAAGGCTGGCTCCCTTCCTCCTCTGTGAGGGCTGCCGGACAAGTCCAGTGGCCAACATAACAGGAAGCACCTGACTCAGGGTCTATTGACTGGCAATGACCCTTGAGTCCTGCCTGAATTCCCCTGCCACTGGCCTATGTGTCATAGCCATGCTGAAGAGTGGCCTGCAGACCCTAGGTGAATCATTTCACCTTCACAGGTCCCTTATCTCTGAGGAGGAATCAAGGTAAGGGAGAAGAAGCCCTTTATTGGTAGGGGTGTCACTTGCCCCTTGCCCAGGAATGAGGTTCCCTCTGGAAGGTCACCTTGGAGACAGCAGCTGCTGGAAAGGTCTTAGTGGCCAGCTATAGGGCTGAGGAAGGATGTGGTGAGAACTTTCCCTCTGGTTCTGGAGGCTGAAGGCCTATGTGGAAAAGGGGAGGCCTTTCATTTGAATAGTGGCTGCAATATCTCAGTGGCCTGAAGTCCTGTGGGTAGTTACAATGCAGGGTTTTGCAAACCACAAGGTGGCCATATTCAGACAGAGGGGAAGGGAGTGTTGGGGTGGGGTGGGGGGTGGCATTTGGATTGCCCCTACCTCTGCCCCTGCCTGAGCCTGGGCCCTGGAAGCTCCCTGTGTCTTTCTGGTGCCACTGTGTTGTGTCCCTCCTCCAAATCCTGTTTCCTGCCTCCTGACCTTTATTCTCATGTCCCTGACACAAGACATGTCAGAGACATATGAGACATAGCTGTCAGAAAAGGCCACATACACACTCAGGTGGAGGTTTCTATGTCGTTATGAGGAGGCTCTGGGGGGGAACATGGGGGTAGAGAGATGATGGTGAACATTCCTCCCTGTTGTCATAATTTTATTAAAGGAACAAAGATCCTGGAGGAAGCAGCAGGTAGAAAACCATGACTTTAGATCTGGAAGTAGACACAACTAGAACAAGTGACCTTAGGCAAACTGCCTCAGTTTTTCCTGTCTATAAAATGGGCTAATTCTCCCTTTTTCACAGAGTTGCTGTGAAACACTTAGCCTGTGGCCTGCCTCATAAAAAATGTTTAACAAACCCTGGTGGCCTCACAGGACACATCCTATTTAGCAGGCCTATACTCACCTCCCATTGTCACCACAGTGGCCTCATGAGAAAGCTTGTATTTATGTTCACTCCATTTACAGGTTAGTAATTCAAGCTTAAACAACTTGCCTAGGAGACAACAAGTTAGTGCCAGGATCTGGATCTGATCCCCTGGGGCCCTGGCCTGGGGCCACCATGGGCTTCCTGCTTTTTCTCTGGACAGTCTGACTTCAGATGGACACTCAGCCTAGGGAACCTCTGGCTGACTTGGGGCTTGGGGTATCCCCACCTTTTTTGGAGCCTGGAGGACACTCCAGGCTGGCTGGGCTCTCCACCAGCCAGCCATGGCCCAAGGGAGAGGCTCAGGAGGCCCTTCCCTTATAAGGACAACAACTCAGCTGTGATGAAACTCTTCAGCCTCCCAGCTGGGTGGGCGGAGGAAGGGAAATGACAGGCTCCAGCAGCTACAGCTGAGCTCGAGCCTCCACAGGAACTCGCCCACAGCCTCCTCTCTCCCCTTCCTGTGTTGCGCTATGTGGGGCTTTCCAGAGGGTCCACTGGCTAGAGGGGGGAGAAAGAGCCAGGGCCTAGGAGACCACAGCCAGTGGCCCAGGGAAGGGAAGACATGCAAACTGAGGCCAAGAGAAGGGACAGGACCCCTGAAGGCCCAGCAGGTAGCACGCAGTCTTCATATTGGTCAGGGCCATCCTAGGGCCTGGGAGAGGAGGCCGGAGAAGGCTCTTGGGCAAGTGTCTTTCTCCCTTTGGACCCCTCAAGTCAAGTCATAAAGGGGAGGGGGCTGGTCTCCTTGCAGCCCAGCATGACCCTATCCTCCTCCTCCCATAGCTGTGTTTTTAGGGTACTGCTCTCCCCAACAAAATTCACCAGCTGACTATCCACCTGAGAAACTAGCCATGGAATCACAGATATCAGGACTGACAGGATCTTTGAGACCATCTAGTCCCTCTCACTGGTTTTAGAGAAGAGGAAGTAATAGCTCAGAGGGAGGACCTGAATTTGCCCATTGGTTGTGTTAAAAATATGTGTGTGTGTGTGTGTGTGTGTGTGTGTTTGCACACACTTGGGGGGAGGGACTTTCCCTTCATTTCCTCTTAAAAGTTCCTTCTTAAGAAATCCCAACATGGGGACTCCTGGGTGGCTCAGTCAGTTAGGTGTCTGACTTTGGCTCAGGTCATGATCTCATGGTTCATGGGTTTGAGCCCTGTGTCAGGCTCTGTGCTGACAGCTCAGAGCCTGGAGCCTGCTTCAGATTCTGTCTGTCTCTCTCTCTCTCTCTCTCTCTCTCTCTCTGCCTCTCCCTGGCTAGCACTCTTTCTCTTTCTCTCAAAAAATAAACAACGATTAATTTTTTTTTTTTTTAAAAAACCCCAACATGTTAACTGAATTAAAGGACAAAGGACTTGATCTACACCCAGGTCTGGTTAGCTGTGGGGATTAGTGGTTCCCTGGAGACCATATCTGGGCTTGGCAGTGCGGTGAAGCCCTAAGACCACCAGAGAACCAAGTATGGCAGCTGGTGAATTGGTCTCTGACATTGCCTTGCACAATTTGTGTGACCTGAAGCAGTTGCTCAGCCTCCCTGAATCTCAGTCTCATCTCTCCCAGCAGAGTGATTTTGAGGATAAAATTAGGCAATTTATAAAAAGCATCTAGCCCAGGGCCTGGCACAGTACGGGCTTAGTGAATGGGTAACAATATTGTGTGCTGGGCACCTACTCTATGCCAACATTATATTAGGTGCTGTGGATTCCAAGAAAATGGGATCCCTCCCCAAATTGCTCACTGCCAGTCAGGAAGACAGGCACCCCCACTCAGAGAGTGCAGTGGGATAAGCTGTGTTAGATGGGCAAGTTCTGCAGCAGCACAGAGCAGAGCTCAACAGGCTGCTCTTGCTGAGGGAATCAGACAAGGCCTCCCGGAGGAGGTGACTTTTGTCTGGGCCTTGAAGGAAGAGTAAGAGTTTACCAAACAGGGAAATTGGGAAGGGCATTTGAGACAGAGGGAACAGCAGGCTACTGGCTCTAGAGCAAATTCTTTGTGTGGTATCCGGCAGGAGGGGAGGGGGGGGGGGGGGGGGGGGGCGGGGACACGGGGTGGCAGAAGGTTGTGATGTTCATTCAGAAAGCTTGGACTTTGTCCTAGAGACCGAGGGGAGTCATGGGTGGGTTTTAAAGAGGGTAGAGACAGGCTGTGGTGTGGAGACTGGAGGCAGGGAGACCAGTTAGGTGGCAATGGACGAGGTGTGGAAGAGTAGAATATTTTAGGAAGCAGGATGGCCGGGGCGGGGGCGGGGAGGGTGGGTGTTGGGTCTCATGGATGTGGGAGGACTAGAATGGGAGGAAGGAAAATCAGATAACTCACAGAGTACTTGGGATATGGAGGTGCCCTTTCCTGAGATGGGGAGCACCAGGGAAGAGGCAGGTTGAGGAGAGGATGGAAGCTACATGGAGGGGTCCAGTGAACTACCAGAACTGAACTGGAGCAAATCTGAAGATCATGCGCATGCAGACAATGGGTGATTGAAGCCATGAGTATGGTAGAGTTATATCTTAGATGTTGTAGGATTAGATTTGACTGTGACTGGCTAGAGGCCATGGTGTCAGGAGAGTTCATCAGAGGCCAGAATCTGGGCTCTGGGGGTGTTAGGCCAAGATAACAGTGACACAAGTTTAATTTTCTCTCATGTGAGTCAAGTCCGGCAGTAGAGCCCATGCCTATTATAGCAGCTCCATGGTCATCTATTATAGCACCTCTTCTCTTACTGTTCTGCCATCTTATCACTTGACTCCTACTTCATGACCTACAAGCAACAAGATGCCAGTCACATAACTTGTATTCTAACTTCTGGGAAGGGAGAAGGGATCATAAGGACATACACCTTCCCTTTAAAGACACTTCCTGGAAAAAGAAAAGACACTTCCTGGAAGTTGCACTTTGCCGACCTCTCATTGATCACAAATGGCCACACCTAGCTGCAGGGGTGATCTTGCATTTTCTTGGTCTTTTTTTCCCTGGTGACTGTGTGCCAGCTGGAAATCAAAAGTCCTATTACCAAAGAAGACAGAAGAATGCATCTAGAGCAGTGGTGTCAACTGGGGGCCATGTTGCCCTCCAGGGAACATTTGGCAAAATCTGGAGGTATTTTTGTTTGTCACAACTGCGAGGGGTGCTACTGGCATCCAGTGGGTGAAGGCCAGGGATGCTGCTAAACGTCCTACAATGTACAGGATACCCCGCCCCCCCCCCCCCCCCCCCATGCCACAACATTTGGCCCAAGATGTTGGTGGTGCTGAGCTTGAGAAACCCTGACCTAGATGGACAATTTCTAGTCTCATTGCTGTAACCAGGAGAGCATGCGGAGTGAGTGGACAAGTCGCTTGTGGCTGTGTAAGACACCTGTCCCTGGCAGGCCACAATATCAGGGGAGTTCAGCAGCTCAGACTTAGGCTCTGGGCATTTGTTAGATTTGCCCCAGCTTGGTGGGGCTCCTGCCTTCACAGAAAAGCAAAGAAGCTTTGTTTGTGCCTCTTTGTTTCATTCATTTCTTTATAGTGAGCTCAGAAGTGCAGAGTTACAGGCTAGACTCTCAGGGAAGGGGCTTATTTAACATATGGGCATTTCTTTGCCCACCAACCCGACTTGGCTGCTGGTGGGGGGAAAGCCCTATACACTGGGCCACCAGGGCCAGACTCTGGTTCAGTCCCTTATTTTCACTGTGACACAATCAGGACTCTTCCCCCAGCCTCTTGGCCACAAACAGTGCTGGGTGGTCAAGGAGAGGCTCTTGTGGCCCTGAATCCGCAGAGATACCCAGGCAGCTTTTCTGGCTTTGCCCATAGCGCTGGGCTGGGCCTTTCTGTGCTTCTTCCCTCCCAGTCAGCCTTCCAACCAAGTCAGCATTTCTGGGCCCCTCCCACCTTCATTTCCTTCCCGGCCTGTGGCCTTGGGACTGAAGGGAAGTCGACCTGCCCCAGCTGGGGCCAGTGCCAGGCCATGCTGAGGCTGAGGCCTGTGGGTCCCCAGAATCCCCAGGATGTGGTATGGCTGAGAGTGTGCCTATCAGTGGGGTGGGGAGTGTGTGAACAACTCTGTCTCTGGGGAGGGCTTTGGGAAAGGAATAGCCTCCAAGCCATTCTGAACTGTTTGAGGTCCTTGCTATGGGTGAGCAAAGGTCTCCCCAGGCCAAAGAGTCCCCCGCTCTTGTCTGGCTGTCAAAAGTCCCCTGAAAGGAATTGGTCTCAGAATGACCCCCTGGGCCTGGGCTAGGCCAATCCTTTCAGTGGGCCTGAGAATCACCGCCTCCATGAGCTTAGGAAGGGTTAAGCTCCCACCTTCCAACCTATTTCTGGAAGCCCAGAGGGACTCTGGAGGTTTTCAGCATTTTCAAATATCTTAGCTCTTCAACGGGACTGGGTGATGGATTTGATTGGTGGTACAGATCTTCTGCCCTGTGACCTCTGACCAGTTGCTGAACCTCTCTGATCCTCCAGTTTCCTCATTTGTTAAATGAGGAGAATAACACCCAGCTGAGGGTTGCGAGGATTAAGTAGGATCGTGCATGCATAGCATCTGGACAGTGCCTGGCCCACAGGAAGAACCCAGGAAGCAGCAGCTGTTCTTACTATCACTGTGTTGTCACCCTGTCTCTCTGGAGAGCGTCACTACTCCTCATCAGAAAGTCCTCCCCTGAGCTGCCACTCTAATTCTTAGCATGGAAAGTTTACAGTGGGAATGACCCTGATAACCTGCAATTTACAGATGGAGAGGCCAGGGAAGAGAGTTGCCCAAGGTCACACAGGAGCCTGTGGCAGGGCATCAACCAGGTGGAATCTGCGCGCAACACTCTTCTCCTGCTCTCCCAAGGCTCTCATTTCCCACTCCCGCTCTTCTCGTTTGCAACCTTGTTAGCAAGAGCCCCAGACACCAAAAGGCTGTTTTCCTTCTGTCCAGTTCAGTGTTGATGCCTGTAGTCAGGAAATGGGGTGATGGGATGTCCTTTCTGACATCCTCCTGGGTCGGCGGGGAGCAGCGGGGGGGGGAGGGGGGGGAGGTTGGCGGCAACCCCACAGGGCTGGGCTTCCTGAAATATAGCTGCGGCAGCAGCTGCAGGAATTGGCATAACATTTAGCATTCGTTTTTAAAAAGTCAAATACTGAGAATGGGGTAAGAAGGGAGGAGAGACGGGGCAGATGCAAGGAAACTAACTTTTCCAGCAGAGAATGAATAGTTATTCTAGGGTGGATACATCAAAAAACAGAGGCATTAAACATACCACTTGCAGATAGGGAGAGAATTCACAAAAGGTAAAAATCACTTACTACTAAAGTGGTACCTCTGGGCAGTGATTCTGGAAGTGGGAGAATTTAACCTTTCATCTGATACTTTTCAGTACTATTTGAATTATTACCATTCGTATTATTATTTGCCATATATGTATGTTATGCCTACTAATGAAATAGTTAATGCTGAGCTCAGAAGCAGGCAGGTGTTAGTTGGGCAAAGATGCGATGTGGCCTTTTTTTTGTCTCTAGATTCCTTGGATATGACCCCCTCAAGAAGTCCTTGGTCAGGTTTAGGGGGAATTCTGTGTCAGTCGGACTTCGCTGGGCCCTTCCTCCCTACCCCCTCAAAATCAGTTAAGATTGGTTCCAGGAAAAGAAAAAGAAAAAGATTGGCTCTAAGACTGTTCAACCTAGAAAATTCAGTTATCCATATGGAAGAGAAAGAACTCCTACCTCACACCACATACAAAAAAATCACTTTAGACTGGAGTGATGGATCGAGAACTTCAAAGTTAACATGAAGCCCTTTAGAAAAAATCCGATATCTTAATTTGTTACAATTAAGAACTTCTCATCAAAAGATACGTTGAATAAAGTGAAAAGATAAGGCTACAACCTGGGAGAAGAGAAATTATTTTATATAACCAAAGGATTAGTAGTAAGAATATATAAGAAAAAATAGAGAATTCCTACAAATCAGTTAACAAAAAACATAAACAATACAAGAGAAAAATGAACCAAAGATATGAATAGGCATTTTACTGAAGGGAAAATATAAATGGCTAATAAACATGTGAGGGCATACCTAACCTCATTAGCATTCAGGAAAAGCAATAAGCACCATAATAAATACCACTGTATGTCCATTTTGCTGACAAAGTTTTCAAAGTTTGACAATACAAAGGTAGAAGGGGATGTGGACCATAACATATCTTAGGCAGTTACTGGGGATATAAATTGGCACAACCCCCTCAGAAAACAATTTGACAGGGGCGCCTGGGTGGCTCAGTCGGTTAAGCGTCCCACTTCATCTCAGGTCATGATCTCACAGTTTGTGGGTTCGAGCTCCATGTCAGGCTCTATGCTGACAGCTCAGAGCCTGAAGCCCACTTCAGATTCTGTGTCTCCCTCTCTCTCTGCCCCTTCTCCACTCATGCTCTATTTCTCTCAAAACTAAATAAACTTAAAAAAAAAAAAAAGAAAACCTGACATTTCTTAAAAGGCTAAATATACTTCTACCCAATAGTAGACTGAATTATCATTCCCATTTTACAGAAGAGGAAACTCAGGCACAGAACGGTTAAGTGAGTTGGCCAAGGTTATAGCTAGTAAGTAACAGAGCTGGGGCTTGAATCAGACTGGCTCTAAGGAAGGAGAAAGGACACTGATGAAACATTCCCAGACACTGGGCAACCGCTGGCTGGGCCCGAGGTTGTCTGTGACCCCAGAGGAGAACGCTAAATGAAATTTCTGAAAGCAGCACAAATGTAGACATGTGATCATAGCCTCACAGGGAGGAAGGGGCCTTCCTGAGCTTCTGGCCCTGCTGCAATGGAGTTCTGGAATAGTAATCACAGGTGCACCGCCTTCCCTGCCTCCACTTGGCCAGTGTGCACAGTGGATGTGAGTATAAGATGGGAAGGCGCTGCTCTCTCGCAGGAATCAGCCCAACAAGGAGACAGACATGTAGGAAGCCTAGACAAGGGCTGTGTTGGGTGGGAGCATTGGCCCTGCAAACACTGGGAGGCAGGGTGGGTGCGCACCTTTCCCTGCAAGTCACCTGACTTGGGAACCCATAAATGCTCAGAAGATTCTGCTGACTTGAGGATTATCACAGGCCTTGTATAGGAAATCTAGGTCCAGAGATGACCAGCAACCTACCCACAGGCACACAGCTTGGGTGTGGCTTAGCAGGGTCTGCCATCCAGGCCTTCTGGGGCTAAACCCTGCAAGATTCCTAGCAGGTCACACTCCAAGCACCCAAGCCAACAACTGGTTTGAAAATGCCTTCCTGTGAGCCAACAGCTCCGCACCTCCCAGGCTTTCCTCCTCAGAAACAGATGTTTCATTATTCCATTGTCTCTCCCCTCAACAATGGTTGAGACAGGGTGGGTGAATCACATCTAAAGCAGAAGCAAGTCTCTATCAACCCCAGTATCTACTCCGTCAATTTCCTGTTTTGGGTTGGGGGTGGTAGTGGTCATTCTTTGGGAGTTTTCAAACTCCTACCCATATTCAAGACCAGACTCTGCCTACATGTGTGGAGATATGATTTCAGGGCTGGGTAGGAATATGTGGTAGGGCCCTCTGGTTAGATGGATCTCCCCACCAACCACCACCCACCTGAAACACCATCCATTGTGTCATTTCTTCAGAAAGGCCCTGCTAATTGAACTTGTCAGCCATGAGTCCCATATTATAGCCATAAAAGTGCTTTATAGTTTATAAAGTGATTTCACATCTAAAAATGTTTTTGATTCTCATAACAGCTATGAATTTAAACATGGGTAACAATTTAAACTTGTCCATGCAATAGATGAGGACACTGAACAAGAATCCAAGAGGCAGTGGACTTCGTAGTTAATCAGATCCAATACTTGAATACAGATCTTTAATTACAAATTCCACGTACCTCAGGTAACTGGGAGTTGTTCTGGAGAGCAGGGGCTGAAGGGACACAAAACAACTGTTTTTTATTTTTCGTTTGAGCAGGTGGGTTTTGATAAGAAAGCAGAAAGGAAAGGATGAGGGGAAAATGTTCAGGAGCAAGCAAGGATGGTGGTGGACCTGGGTCACATGGATGGGCACAAGTCCCCAGGTCACTGACAATGTGGGCATGGGGAAGAGTGTCCCAGCGGTGGGTAGGAGGCTGCAAAGGAGTGGGGGATGAGCTCTGGGGAGTCAGAGCCTTGAGTTCTGGCTGAGCCACTTCCTGAGGCCTGAGGGGCCGGAGTGGATCTCTTCTCTAGGCTTCTGTTTGTTCCCTGGGCTCTGCGGGCCTCCCAGCTTGCCGCCAATGTCTGTGGCCTGATTCCCAGCCAAGTGTCTTGTGAGCCTGTCAGCGCTGACCTAGTCACACTGGCTCGTGACTGTGCTCCTCCTGCACTCGAATGAGTCAAGAGGGGAAACAGGCGCCTAAAGGCTTCCGGGGGATTCCCGTGATGCAGGCAGCTCTGGGCCCTGGGTGCAGAAGGCCTTGAGAGGCCTCAGAGTCCCCGGGAGGCTGGAGGTTCCCAGGGCTGGGCTGTGAAGCCACCCTTCTCCCTGGGTTGAGGGCAAGTCAAAATAACCCCAGACTTAACTCAATTCCTCTCCAGCTGACTGGTATCAGTGTGAGAAGGGACACATAAGCCACTCTGGTGGAGGAAGGTCTGGCTCAGGGCTGAGCAGTCTGTGGGCATCTGGGGCACAGTGCTTCAATGTAGCCCTAGGAGTCCATTTTCCCCAGAAGAATGCTGAGTGGAGTAACCACAGTAGATGCCTGAGGAGACTCTCAGTTATTGAAATCTACTATCTGCCAGGCACTTTGTTTGTAAATTTAATCAGATTTTTAAGAACTATGATATAGGGACGTCTGGGTGGCTCAGCCGGTTAAGCGTCCAACTTTGGCTCAGTCATGAACTCACAGTTTGTGAGTTCAAGCCCTGCATTGGGCTCTCTGGTCAGCACAGAGCCTGCTTCAGATTCTCTGTCCCCCTCTCCCTACCCCTCCCCCACTCATTCCCTCTTTCTCTCTCTCTCTAAATACAAATAAACAAACTTAAAAAAAAAAAAAAACTATGATACAATTACATATACATGCTATGAAATAAAAGCTAGAACCAGACCAGGAGTTCTAGTCTAGGAGTTGGGGAGTTGGAGTCTCTGTGGGATCCTCAAAGATCTGAGAATAGAATTCAAGGACTCTAACAATTTGGAAGAAAAAAAAAATACATCTTTATTTTCACTGAACTCTACCTGAATTTTTTCTCTTCAATGATGTGGCAACAAACCACAGCACTGTAGGCAGGACCTGGGATGGTGTCACTGATAGAATTACTGATATTTTCAAATCACCATTACGGCTTTTTCAGATATTTCACAATATGGTTTACGCTCATCACTATTTCAAAATTATAGTAGTTATCAGACCTATTGCTAGATCTTGGTATTTCGTGCATCAATTAGGAAGCACTGGTTTTTTTTAATAAATTTTTGATAAATATATTTTAATATAGTTGTTTTCCTGTATGTTATGTTATTTTATTGTGTGCATTTAACATTATTCTGAGACAGGGTCTATAGGTTTTACCAGATGACAAAGGAGGCTATGGCACGTTCTCACACAAAGGGTACGACCCCCTGATGTAGGCCTGTCCTGCAATATTTAGGAGATACCCACATTTAAAAAGTGGATCCTGATTTTTTTTAAGATTATTTTCCAGTTATATTGGAAAGTTGAACACTGATATGGGTATTTTACTTAATCAAGTGAAATTCAACTCTCCACCATCACTGGACAGTGAGCAATCCACAGCTCTCCAGCTGAATGCTTCTAATCGTCCATTAGCCGAAAAATCTTTCCCCCAAACAGGCATTTACACTGTTGAACTTAACTGAAACAGCCTTGAGTCTTCTGTACATTTTTCTTCCTTTACATGTACACTCACCATAATTAGACAATGTCCTAAGAGGAATGGTTAAGGAACTGAAGGTCTTTTGGCTAGAAAACAGGCTGATAGTGGGAGAGCTAGTGGGGGAAGAGGACAAAGGAAGCTGTTTAGCTTTCACAAAGGGTCGTCCTCACATTCCTGCAGGTCCCTCTGGAAGCCTAGGAAGGGCGTGAGGTTTAAAATTCAGGACGGCCCTAATGTCCAGAAAGTCTCTGTTCTCTCCTTACAGCCCACTTGTTTCCCGCCCCCCCACCCCCACCCCCCGCCCCACTCCCGGGGCCCTGGGCCCTCCTGCTAGCTCCTCTCCCTCCTATCAAAATGTGCTCTGGGAGAAAAGTCCAGAGAGAGAGGGGCTGGCCAGGGCACTGCAGGACCCATCACCACTTTCCTGGGTCTTGGTTTCCTCTGTAAAATGGACATTATATCTGTTCTTGTTGGCATGGACTAAATGAGATGGTACGAAAACACTTATGATACTAAGGTCACAATGGTCATCAACTCACACTAAAGTAGAGAAAAGTGATAAAGCTTCAAGGGTGGCTTTTCCCAGTGAAAAAGCCCACCAGTGGCTGGGCTTTGTATTTAAACTGAGGATCAAGTGGGGTGCCTGGGTGGCTCAGTAGGTTAAGCGTCTGACTCTTGATTTTGGTTCAGGTCATGATCTCACGGTTCATGGATTCAAGACCCATATCGGACTCCGTGCTGGCAACGCAGAGCCTGCTTGCTTGGGATTCTCTGTCTCCCTCTCTCTCTGCCTCTCCCCTGCTCTCTCTCCCTCTCTCCAAAAAAACAAAAAACAAAAAACAAAAACACACCACTTTAAATTGGGGGTCAAGTCTAAGTTGAAGGACTGACTTCTTTTCCAATGGTGAGCTCTCCTTTCACAGGGATGGGGGAAACAGCAGAGGTTTAGAATCAGATTGAATCCTGGCTCTTTCTTGCCTTATGTCTGGCCTTGGGCAAGATAGCTCACTTCTCTGAAATACCATTATTCAGTGTTCCGATCCTGAGTGAGTGAATAGGTCATGAGTGATTAAGGCAGACTGGGCAGGTCCGAGGGCTAGAATGGTAAGGGGGCTTAAGGAGAAATGGAGCTCCTCCCCATACCCCACACCACAGCTTTCTACTGACAGGGAAGATGCTGTCCTGCTGCCCCGGGGGCTCTTCTATGTTAGCTTTGGAGCGAGACACTCGACCTCCTTGATGACCTGCCCCCAAGGGACTGACCCCCAGACTACAGGGTCAGCCAGGCAGGCCCTCGCTGGGCTCTGCATCCTCCCTCAGTCCCCTGGGTCCAGGAGGCCGGCCAGCTGCCAGGCTTGCTGTTCGGCCGTATGGAACTGGCTCCCTTGGGCAGGCCCCGAATGGAGGGCCCAGGAATGCAGTTGCCTCCTTAGAGAGGCCCAGAGCTTCCCTCTTGCCTGGATGGCTCCTCAGACAATGAGCAAAGCTGAAACTGATACACGGACAGAGGAGAGTAGGAACTGGGACTCAAAAACGAGGACCTAAAACTGAGGGAGGAAGGGACACCCACACCAGGCAGGCCAAGTGGAGAGCTTCAGCCTCTCCTCAGAGCTGACTGCAGGTGTTCTGTGGCTATATCTCATACTTCTGAGCCCCCACAGGCCTGCCCTTCTTCCTGCACAGCGCCTCCTTCCCCAGAAGCTGGGCCCATCCCCTTCCCCATCTCACATCTCCCTGGGAGTGGTGTTACCCAGGATGAACTGCCCCCTCCACATACACACACCTGATCCCAGGCCTGCATGGCCCAAAGGACTTGGGGGGGGGTGGGGAGGGTCACGCTCAGGAATCACTCAGGTATTTGCCAACTAGGGTGGCCAGGCAAAGACCCACAGGCCTCTGACCAGGTAGTTTCAAGCACTGTTTCTAAATCTCCAGCCATTCACTCATCATTTCCCAGATTTTTGCTACCTAAATTATTATCCATTTAATATTTTTCTTTGAATCAACTCCTTTTCAAAACTTAGTCTAGAGAAAGAAGAATAAAGTTGTAGGTATCATGCTCCCTGATTTAAATCTCTATTACAAAGCAATAGTAATTAGTACAGTATTGGCATAAAAACAGATCAATGGAACAGAATGGAGAGCCCAGAAATAAGCCCATGCATATACGGTCAATTAATTTTCAATAAAGGAGGCAAGAATATACAATGGGAAAAGGACAGTCTCTTTAATAAATGGTGTCAGGGAAACTGGACAACAGAATACAAAAGAATGAAACTGGGCTGTTATCTTATAGTACATACAAAAATTAACTCAAAGACTTGAATGTAAGACCTGAAACCATAAAACTCCTACAAGAAAACATAGGAGGTTGGGGCACCTGGGTGACTCAGTCAGTTAAGTGTCTGACTTTGGCTCAGGTTATGATCTCACGGTTTGTGGGTTCGAGCCCCACACTGGGCTCTGTGCTGACAGCTCAGAGCCTGGAGCCTGCTGCAGATTCTGCGTTTCCCTCTCTTTCTGCCCTATCCCAATCACGCTCTGTCTCTGTCTCTGTCTCTGTCTCTCTCTCTCAAAAATAAATAAACATTAAAAAAAGAAAAAAAGAAAACATAGGAGGCAAACCCCTTGACATAGGTCTTGGTGATGGTTTTTTGAATTTGACACTGAAAGTAACAAAAGGAAAAACAAACAGTTAGGACTACATCAAAATGAAAAGTTTCTGCACAGCAAAGGAAACCATCAACAAAAGAAAAAGACAACTTCCTGAATAGGAGAAAATATTTGTCAATCATTTATCTGATAAGGAATTAGTATCTAAAATATACAGGGGTGCCTGGGTGGCTCAGTTGGTTAAGCATCCAACTTCGGCTCAGGTATGGTCTCACAGTTGGTGAGTTTGAACCCACATTGGCAGGCTCTGTGCTGTCAGTGCAGAGCCTGCTTCAGATCCTCTGTCTCCCTCTCTCTCTGTCCCTCCCCTGTTCTTGTGCACAAGCTCTCTCTCTCTCAGAAAAGTAAACATTAAAAAAAAAGTAAATAAAATATATAAAGAACTCATACAACTCAGCAGCAAAAACACACAAACAATGTGATGGAAAAATGGGCAGAAGATCTGAACATATATATTTCCAAACAAGATGGCTGACAGGTACATGGAAAAGCTGCTCAACAGCACTAACCATCAGGGAAATGCAAATCAGAACCACAATGAGATACCACCTCACACCTATCAGAATGGTTAGTATCAAAAAGACAAGAAATAACAAGTGTTGATGAGGATGTGGAAAAAAGGGAACCTTTGTGCACTCTTGGTGGGAATGTAAATTGGTGCAACCACTATGGAAAACAGTAGGGTGGTTCCTCAAAAAATTGAAAATAGAACTACCCTATGATCCAGCAGTTCCACTTCTGGGTATTTATCTGAAGAAAATGAAAACACTAATTTGAGAAGATATCTGTACTCCCATATTCACTGCAGCATTATTTACAACAGCCAAGATGAAAACAACCTGAGTGTCCATTGATGTATGAATAAAGAAATTGGGGTGTATGTATGCAACAGAATATTATTCAGCCACAAAAAGGAATGAAGATCTGCTCATCTTGCTGCCATCTAAGACACACTTCTGTATGTAAGTCCCCTTAATAAACCATTGCTTGTCAAACTGGAAAAAAGGATGAGATCTTGCCATTTGTGACAACATGGATAGGTCTCAAGGGCATTATGCTAAGTGCAATAAGTCGGATAGAGAAAGATAAATACCATATGACTTCTCTTACATGTGAAATCTAAAAAAACAAAAACAAAAACAACCTCAAGCCCCAAGCTCATAGAAAGAGAACAGACTGGTGGTTGCCAGAAGTGGGGGTTAGAGGGTGGCAGAAATGGGTGAAGGGCATCAAAAGATAAACAAAACATTTTTTCAGCCTATTTCTAAGCAATAATATCTGTGAAATCTTGAGTTTGATGAGCTGATTTACCTTTACTGACTTGCATTTGGATCAATGTATTATTAAAAGAAAAAAAAAAACAGTTCACACACCTATCACCTAAACTCATCTAATGGACCATGTTTTGAAATTCATCTTGTGGTCCATGTTTTGGGAAGTCATTTAGTGGAAAGAACAAAGATTTTGGCGTTGTACCACATAGGTCCTACAATAGCTGACCCTTGAACAGTATGGGTTTGAACTGTGCAGGTCTGCTTATATGCAGATTTTTTGTTTTACACAGTACAGTACTGTAAATGTATTTTCTCTCTTTTTTTAATTTTAAAAAATTATTTGTTTATTTATTTATTTATTTTGAGAGACAGAGACAGTGTGAGTGGAGAAGAGGCAGAGAGGGAGGAGGAAGAGAAAGACAGAATCCTAAGCAGGCTGCATGCTGCCAGCACAGAGCCCGATGCGAGGCTCAAATACACTAACTGTGAGTTCATGACCTGAGCCAAAATCAAGAGTCAGATACTTAACTGACTGAGCCACCCAGGTGCCCGTCTTATGATTTTCTTAATAACATTTTATTTTCTCTAGCTTACTTTATTGTAAGACTGCAGTATATAATATGTATAATATACAAAATACATCTTAATAAAAAAAACCTAAACAAACAAAAAAGCACCAAAATACATGTTAATCAACTGTTAATCAACTTATCAGTAAGGCTTTAGGTCAACAGTACACTATCAGTAGTTAAGTTTTGGGAGAATCAAAAGTTATACTTGCATTTTCAACTGTGCGGGGATGGTCAGCACCCTTAACCCCTGAGTTATTCAAGGATCAACTGTACTTTCTGGCTGTGTGACCTTGGGAAACTCACTTAACCTCTCTGAGCTTCAGTTTCCTCATCTAAAAATAGGGATTCTCTCTTCTACAGCTGTCATAGGCATAGGTGTGAGTCCTGAACATGGGGCCTGGCCAAAGTAGATTTCTTCCTCCTTCTGAAACCTTGCCCCCTTCCCTGCAAGATAACTTAAGCAGGAAACCTGGTCTCTCCAGCCATCTTCCTAACCACAAGGAGCTACTGCATTCCAGTGTATCCTACTTTAAAAACACATCTGGGAGGAGGTGTTACTTTGGCACCTGTCCAAGTCTATAAATCCTAGGTACAGAAGTGCTTCCTGGCATCTACTCCAAGTCTCTGTGCTGCAATGTCAACTCCTTTTCTTGTGCTCTACCCTCAGTAGAAATGAGAATTAGTTAGGGAGACTTCTTCATGGAGGGGTGGCCTGATGGTGTACAAAAGCCTGTGGGATTTTGCCTGTGGCAATTCTGGCATTGCCACCATCTCAACTGTGTGTCTTTGGCAAGTCACTGGTCCTCTTTGTTATATGGGTATTCTCATCTGTTAAACGAGGGGGCCAGCTTTGACTGTGAAACCAGACTCTGCCCCACGTATTTTCGCCCACTGTAGACAGGGTGGGTGGAAGGGGCAGGGACTCTTGCCTTTTCCTATTGAGGAACTAACTTGTTTCTCTTCTGGTTGAGGATGTGGGAACTGGGAGGGAGCAGGGCATGGTGGGGATGGGGGCGAAGAGGAAGTTACTGATGAGGGTGAGAGACTGGCTGCCACCAACTCCTTCCCGGTGGAAACTTCCTTCCTGTCCCCTCCCCTATAAAACCACAAGGAAGAGTCTAGGTGTTTCCAAGGATGGCCTGAGAAGGGTTAGATCAACAGAATGAGGGACACACTCCGTGGGATATCTGGATTGTGAGTGGTGTCTCCCTCTGAAGAGTATACTCTGGATACCAATCTGGGTCTCCAAAACTGAGGGAGTAGGAGGGTTCAGAGATCACCCAGTCTAATCCCCCATCCTTTTACAGAAAGGGAAACTGAGGCCCAGAGAGGTACAGTGACTTGTTTAGGGTCATGCAATGACTTGGCAGCAGAATAGGTAAGAACCTAGGACTCCTGCCCTCTGCTCCCATCCTCCTGCATTGGCTTCCCACCTCTCTTCCCCCAACTCTGATGACACTTCTAGGGAGATGTGGGGCTTCTATAAAAAATGTTCTAATTGATACTCAACAGGAAGTGTGGGCTTTTTTGCTCTGAGTTGACAACCACAGCAATTACACACATACGCACAAACAAGCACACGTGCCCCCACATAGACACACTCACACACACCCCCAAATCTGTACACAGCTGTGTGTACACAAAGCCACTTGCTTATACTCATCAGCATTTAGGTGCACAGATGGGACACACCTATGCACTTCCTCCTGGGTGCCATGAGACACCAAACTAGAGGCTCCCAGCTTGTCCCCTCTGACCTGCCTCATGCTTCCATAGTGGAAAGTGGATTTGAAAGGCAGAGAGCTGAGACATGGAGATCAGGACAGCTTCAGCAGGTAGCAAAGGCCCCCATGCCCCAGTCTTGGGCCTAGAGGGGCTGCTCATAGTTCACAGGGCAGACTGACGGGGAAACCACCAATTTGTCACAGGGTTCCCAACAAGGCTGAAGAAATGGGGCATTGGAGGAGAGCCTGGGTGGCTCAGTCAGTTAAGCTTCCAACTTGATTTCAGCTCAGGTCATGATCTCACGGTCCATGGGTTTGAGTGCTGTGTCTGGCTCTGCACTGACAGTGCAGAGTCTGCTTGGGATTCTTTCTCTCCCTTGCTCTCCCCACCCCCCCTCATTCACAGGCATGTTAGCATGTGCTGTCTCTCAAAATAAATAAATAGACTTAAAAAAAAATTAATGGAGCATTGGAAAGGTTAACTGACTTGCCCACAATGGCTCAGCATGCAAATGCAAAGCCTAGATTTGAACCTGGGTTTCTCTGACCAAGAGCCCAAGTTCTTGGTCCCACAACCAAACTTTTGTCATAACAAAGTACCTGGTTCAGGCAGTAGCAAACTTGTGTACCTATAAAATACCACAGAACTTCTCAACAACAAAATAAAGGAATCAATAATAGTACTGGGAGTCTAGGTAGGGTTGAGGGAAGCTTCATGGATGAGTTGGCATTTGAAACTAGTTTAAGGATTTGGAGGTGTCTGGGTGGCTCAGCCAGTTAAGCAACTTACTCTTGGTTTTGGCTCAGGTCATGATCTCACAGTTCAGAGGTTGTGGTTTAAGCTCTGCATTGGGCTCTGCACTGGCAGTGCAGAGAGCCTCCTCAGTATTTTCTCTCCCTTTCTTTGTCCCTTCCCCCCTCGTGTTCTCTCTCTCTCTCTCAAAATAAATAAATATTTTAAAAAAATTTTTAAAAAAAGAACGAATGAAACTAGAAGAGTAGAAGGGATAGGGAAGGGCATTTCTAGCAGAGGGAAAGCACAAGCAAAGGCAGTGCAAGAAAGTGTGAGGGGCAGGGCACAGAGGCAATGGAGTATGGGAGACTGGACAAACAGGTGTGGAGCCAGAACTCTGGGACAGGGCTGGAGGACTGACATGCATAGTCATGGGGGTTTTAAGGGCCTTGGGTGCCAGGCATGGCATTTGTGAGTGAGAATATCCTGGCAAATACTTAAGGAAAGGTGGGACTCCATTAGTCCTGTGTCCCAGAGGTTCACCCTGACTCCAGGAAGAAGGATGGTAGTGAGTGGATGCAAAGACACAAAGCTGAGGCAGGGAGACCTAGGAGCTGTTACAGGTGTTCAGGCAGAGGTCATGGGGCTAGAACTAGGCAGGGATCAGTAGGATGGAGAGGAGGGTGGGTGGGAGAAAAGAGATAGCATGAGAACAGACAGGGGCTCTCCAGGGATTCAGGCAGGGATGATTATGCAGCCACAAGGTGGAGTCTTCTGAGACCACCCAGTGCCCACATCCACCCCAGCTCAGGCCACTGGGCTCAGGCTGGAAGGCCTCAGAGAAAGTCTCAACATCACCCTAGACCCCCTGCCATTTCTAGGTTCTACCCACCAACTCACTTCCTCTGGGGGGAAGCAGCAGGGATCCCCACCTACAGGCAGGGCAGGATTTTCTCCTTTCTCCACTAGCTCTAATGTTCAATCTCTCCACAGAGCTGGAAGGACAATACTACCTGCCACCATTGGGCACAGACATTGGCTCCACCAGCAGTGAATGAGAGACTCTGTCCCTATGAATGGTTGTTGGTGCCTCTGGAAGCCAGATGGGGCTCCTATTGTCCTTAACTGACTGCCACGATGAATCAGTACAGTTACTGCCTCAACACAGAGTCTGGGGTGGTTGTACTAATCGGTCAAAGTTGGTCACATGCCCAGCCTCAAGCTGCATGGGAGGCTGGGAAATGGAGTATCTGGCATACTTAGTCTCAGTAGTGGAAGTTGGGCTCTTCTTCATGAGTGAAGAATAACCCCACACATAGGAAGGGATTTCAGGTGCTGGGTGGCCAACACAAACGACAAATGTCCAATATGCTACCTTATGGGGATGCTGGTGAGAATTAAAGTAATATTCCATGTAAAAGTGTTTTGTAAAGCATCTGGTGTAAAGAACATGCTCAGGGGTGCCTGGATGGCTCAGTCGGTTAATCTTCTGACTCTCAATTTTGACTCAGGTCATGATGTCACAATGAGATTGAGCCCCAGGTAGGGCTCCATGCTGACAGTGCAGAGCCTGCTTGGGATTCTCTCTCTCCCTTTCTCTGCCCCTCCCCTGCTTGTGCTCAAGCACATGTGAGCACATAGGTGCACTCACTCTCTCTTCCAAAATAAATAAACTTAAAAAACAAAACCATCCCCAATAAAAGTTAACTCTCATTCCATTTAACTGTAGAGCTCAATGGAGGCAGGAAGTGGACTTTTTGCTCCCTGCTATATCTCTAGTGTCCAGTGTGATGGCTGGTACATAGTAGGAGCTTGATAAGTGTTTGTTGCATGAATGTCTTGCTCTTTAAATCTGCGCTCTGTCCAACCTTTCTGTCTTCCCCTGTCTCTTTTTTGCCTTGGATGCGACCACAGCATTTTCCAAGGAGGAAATACATGCTAGAGGAGAAAGAACATCGTAGGAGGAGTCAGGTACCCACACCTCAGCTCCACAACCAGCTCACTGTGTGATCTTGGGCAAGACCTCACCTCTCCTGGTCTGGGTTTTGAATCTGCAAAATGGGTACAATAACTTCTGCTGCTCTGCCCTGTATCTCTGGCGTAAAGGACAAATAGGAACCTGTGAGAAGCTGATTGTAAAGCAGCAAAAAGTCTTCTGCACCAAGGCAGGAGAGGAAACAGCTGCTGAAGCCATTCGCGGAGAAGTGTTAGGACTCCACCCCAGAGGATCCACTTTTAAAGAGGGGCTGAGGGAGAATACAGTGGAGAAATGGCCTTCCTCTTTGCTAAGTAGAAAGGCCTGGTGATCATGTAGCGTCTGTGAACTGAAGCTATTTTTAGGTAGCACAACTGCGATTATAACATGTCCTCTTCCTGAAGGGGAAGGGTGGGGAGTAGACGTGAGTCATCAGTGGGGTGGCAGGCTGCACAGGCTGCTACAGGGCTGCCCATGAAAATCAGACCTATCTCCCCAAAATTACTCCTTGCCTCTGCCTTCCTCAGAGAGAGGCTCCAAAAAGGGAAGTGGGGCGGGACACTCGCTCCAGCAAGGACTAGGTCAATCATTGGATTTGGAGCCTGTCAATCATTGTTGGTGTCCAATGAGCAGTGGGCTGGAAGCGTCCCGGGGTGGGAAGAGCAGGAATAAATGGATAGAAAGGATGCCTGATCCACCCTTCCTGCTCCCTGCAGGGTTGGCTGGCTGGAATTGAACGTTCAGCTAGGGGTTACTGGGCATGGACTGCATGCCCACCCTATGCTTAGGGGCTTCATGTGTCCCCTTTTATTGAAGTCTTCCAACACCGTCCCCCTTAGGAATAGGTGATTTGCCAACATTTCATAGGTAAGGGCACTGAGACCCGGGGGGAGTTGGGGGGGGGGGGGGAGGCACGATTGACGCAGCCCCACAGCACTCCTCACTGTGAGCCCTGGGTTGATGGAGCCAACAGGAAGGTTATTTTCTTTACTGGGACGACAGGGAAAGGCTTCCCAGAGAAGGTGACATTTGAGCTGGCCTCTAAACAATGAATGGGATTTAGCTCCCTTGTGAGGCAGGGAGAGGGGAGAAGGCAGGGCATGTGACACAGAAGGGATAGAGCATGGCAAAGACATGGAGGTGTGACAATGCTTGGCTTGTTTGGGGGTGTCAGGTGACTCAAGGTCGCTGGTGAACAGAAGGAGTGGTAGGGCAGAGGGTGGGGCTTGCATGCCAGGCTAAAGAGTTTGGGCCTTTTGGGGTTCCTGCAGAGCTGCACAGTCCCTAGGCATACTGCCGGAAGTGTGGTCATGCAAAGAGGGGGTGGGTTAGCCCACAGCGGAGGAAGGATAGGGGGTGGCCTGTCAGGCCCAAAGGAAACCAGGTAGGTTTCCTGCTCTGGAGCATGAGCTCAGACAGTGGCCAGGCCTTGTGGTCCTGCTGTGCTCCACAGGCCCAGCCTGAATCAGGGCTCTAGGGCTTGGCTCCTTGAGACCTGCAGGGCCCTTCTCCTCTACTCTCTGAGCACCTTCTCTGTGCCAGCACGGCTGCATGGGGTATTCCCTTTATTCCACACACTTTCAAGGTGAGTATTAACACCCCCACTTCATTGGGGGAGGGGGCTGAGGTTTAGAGACGTTAGGGGACCTGCCCAGGTCACACAGCCTCTCTGGGTGACTTCATGGGGCTCCTACCATCATTCCACTTCCTTCCTTCAGGGTGAAAGGGACCCTGCCACTGAATTCAACTGTAACTTATTTGCTTCCCAGGCAGCCTCAGCACAAACTCAAGATGTTAAATCCAGAGGGCCCTTTAGTGATCATTTTGTCCACTACATATATTACAGATGTGGAAACTGAGGCCTAGAAAGGAAGAGACTTGTTTTGGGGTGGTGCGAATTGCCCTGGAGGTGATTGGCCAGTCCATTTTGAACCAGTCTCTAACTGGAACTCTAGCCCAGCTGAGAAGTTGAGGAGTGAGGGACAAGTAGGTTAGAATGCAAGGACTTGGAGCTGGGAGGAGGTATGTGGGGGACAGGGGACAGCCTGGGGCTTCTGGGGGAATCAGAGCCCAAATCCACTTGGCCCCTTCATCTCACTTGAAACACCTCAGACAATTCAGGAAAAAAAATGCCTCTTCTCAGGACACTTTGATCTTCCTGAAAAGTATGCTAATAATGCAAACTTTGGTGGCATTGAAGGGACTGCGCCCCCTAGAGTTGTACAGTGCACAATTTGCACAACCGTGAGCAGCCTTGAAAATGGAGTGAGGTCTCTGGTAATTCTCTTCACTTCCCTATCCCCTCCCCTCTTTTCCTTACCCTTCCCTACAGAGCCAGGGACCAGGGGGCCATTTCTGACCAGGAAGGGGGAGGGGAAGGAAGGGCAGAGACAGAGGAGGAGGAAGGACAGTGTGAGGGGCAGCAGAGGGAAGGGGCAGGATTTGTTTCAACTTTCAAAAACTGAAACCAAAAGTCCTGACAGGAGTCCATGTGAAAGGCAGGTCTGCAGCAAAATGCTAAGGTTGCAAAGCTGTGCAGAGAGAACAAAGCCATTGTAGCTGGGCAGCAGGTCCAGTCAGAGACACTCTAGGTGCAACCTTTTGATGCCTATGCCAGGCCTTGCCCCTCATCCTGACAAGAATTGTGCAAGGCAAGAGTCTGTTTTCTCTGAAGATTCAAACAGCCCCACCAGACATCACAGTGCCCAGCACTGGGGTTAGGATCATTGCTTGAGTGGGGAGTGGGTGCTTACCCAAGCCAATGAGTCACTTAATGACCCCAGAGTGGGTGACCCTCAGCTTTGGCTGCTGTTAGAGTCTGTGTGGACATACACACACCCATGAAGCTGAGACAGGTGTCATCTGTGTGGCTGGCCCTATTTCTCCAAGTTAAGCTGAGGACATGTGAAGTAACATAGATTTTTGTTGTGAGAGGTCATTTAGGTGCCACCATATTGAATTCTTTGGGGGCACTTGAAGCTTTATCCAATAATGGATTAGAATGGTTAAAACTTGGACTGTCTTAAAAAATTCAGATTGTGTGGTCACCATTTCTTGTGACCCGTATGATTCAATGAGCCAACTGTGTCCTCTCCCTGGAGGTTTCCTGGATCTTCTATGTAGGGAAGGATGCTGCTCCTGGAGGTCTGTGGCTCCCAGCTCCAGACTGAGCAGCCCTTTGTGAGCTGAGACTGTTTAATTCATCTTTGTATCTCCCATGATGACAGGTGTCTTCCCTCCCTTAGGGGATTCTCAGAGTGTAAGCTTCTAGCTTCTCCATTTGCCTCCTCGTGCTCCTCGTGGGCTGACACTCACCCTGTGCTGGCCTCAAAGACACAGGGAAGAAGGGGACAAATACATGGGTGGGGATAGACTGATGGATCAGGGCACAGAGGAAACTGGTTCCACCATTTTCCAGCCTTGTGGCCTTGTATAAGTTCTATCCTCTCTGAGCCTCAGTTTCTTCATCTGGAGACAGGGATGATATTTAAAAAAATTTTTTTTTAATGTTTATTTATTTTTGAGAAAGAGAGAGAGAACACAAGCAGGGGATGGGCACAGAGAGAGGGAGACACATAGTCCGAGGCAGGCTCAAGGCTCTGATCTGTCAGTACAGAGCCTGATGCGGGGCTCAAACTCATGAACAGCAAGATCATGACCTGAGCTGAAGTCAGATGCTCAACTGACTGAGCCACCCAGGCACCCCATGAGATGAGGATGATTTAAATAGCTGACTTTTACCAAGTACGTACTGTGGGTCAAGCACTGTGTGAAGCGTATTGCATTCAGTGACTCATTCAGAAAGTGCTTATGAGGGTCTCCAATGCGGGAGGGCCACCAGGAGGTCAGCTGAGGAAATGGAGGCTTGGAGAGTTAGGTGACTGTTCAAGCTCATATGCAGATGAGTGACAGAGTATGTACCCCGGAACCCACTCTTATAACCAGCCCTCTGTGGTGGATGGACGCCAGCGGACTTGGGTGGATAGCCTGAGGAGAGCTCGGCATGCAGCTGGCTCAGCGGAAGTCTATATGGTGGTTCTATTATCAATGGACGCCAGGCCTAGCTGGCCCAGAAGGCACTGAGCTGGTATCCAGTGGCTGGGCAGTAAGAGCTTCACCAAGTGACCCCACAGGATGCTGTGGGAGGAGGCCCTCCAAACCGGAATTCTGAAAGACCATGTCCAGCAGGAGGGGCCAAGCATCACAATGTCCCTGAGGAAGGGCTGGGCCAGCCGTGGGCAGGCTCTTCACTTGTGGCCTCAGATGGCCCCACAGAGACCTGGAGCCTGAAAAGAAGCCAGCCGAGAGAGTGATGGAAGAAGAAGCAGGTCATATTGGGTCTGGCTGACCCATAGGGCTCAGGCTGAAGAGTGTGGATCTGGGAGTACCCCATAAAGCAGGTCACTGAAGCGGCAACAGTCAACTCACTGGGACTGCCTCTTGGGATCTGGCTTAGCCTCTGTTCCCAGTGCCCCAGGGGCAGAATCCACTCCTAACACTGGACCAAGGACTGGCAGAGAGATGGTCCCAAGCAGAGGGCACTGCAACTTGTTCAAGGATCCCTCCTGGCAGCAGCTGGCAGGCCTCTCAGAGAAGAGATAGGTCTGTGGTACCCGGAGGGATGGGACGTGAAGGCCAGGCTGGGTGGATGCAGGGAAGCCACAAGAAGCCTAGCAGTCCTGCTAAATCCAACAGGCCAGAAACCTTGAAGCATCCTTGCCTCCTTTCTCTAGCAGCCCACATCCAACCCATTAGCAAATCCTGGGGGCTCATTCCTTCCCTGCTGCCATCCGAGCCACCAGGGATACTGCAAAGGCCTCCTCACTGGCCTCCCTGTTTCCACCCTTGAACTCTCACAGTTGCTTCTCCGTATGCAGCCAGAACGATAGTGTTAAAGATCAGTCTCTCCTCAGTCAGGGCCCTGCCTCCCAACACACACCTCTTTGATACCATGTTATACTCCTCCCCCTTTCCCTCTGCTCCAGCCACCCTGGCTTCTTGCTTTTCTTCAAAACGTTCAGACTTGCCTTCCCCTCTCCAGGCCTTTGCCCTGATATTTCCCCCTGCCCAGAACACTCTTTCCTTAGGTACCTACATGGCAGACCACCTTCCTGCCTTCCAGCCTGCTCAAATGCCACTGTATTTTCCAGTGTTCTAGCAGAATACAGAACTCAGATTAGGATTATTCGATGAATATTCACAAAGATGTGGATGTAAGGAAGCCCCAAGGGAGAGTGTAATGCCCAGGCCCAGAAGCATGGGATACCTTTACTACTCCCAGGCTTGAGGGAGAGGGAAGGAAATGGCTGCTGAAAATAGGAAGGAGAGCACTGTGGGAGAGGGCCACCTGACAGGAGCTGAGACTATGCAGGGAGGGAGCCAGGGGAGTGAGCACTTTCGTCATCTTCTTGGCTTTCCTGCATGGGTTCCCCACTGGTGGACCAGGCTGGAGGGCAAATGGATGTTCCCCAGCAATACTGACTGCCTTCTCTGCTGCTCCCACCCCAAACCCCAAGGCCTTTTACCTTGCCCTATTTTCTTCCGTGGCTTCTATCTCCTAACATTTTATATATCACCATAGTTATTTTAGGTCTGTAAACTCCACAAGGGCAGGGATTTTGGTCTACTGCATCCCAAGAACATGGACTGGCACATCCCAAGCACTCATCAAATGATCCCTGAATAAATGAGTGCCCACTCAGGCTCCCTGGGTGCCTCTGGGAAAGCCTTTGGGCCCCTGCCTCGGTAAGGAGGGGGTGGATGCTGCTGTCCGAGGCTCAGGGACTGGAGAGAAGACAGCGGAGCCCAGCAGGGTTGGGAAGGCAAGCCTGAAAGCCTGTGCTCAGAGCAGCCACGTGTACCTGTGGTTCCCAGAGCAGATCCCTGCCTCTCCCCAAGGCTGTGATGTGGAGACCAGTAGGATTGTCCTTGGCAAATGCCTTACTACTTGGTTTCTTGAACAAGGCGCCCCTCTGTGAAATCTCCTACCTCATGAATCAGCTCTTTGAGGAAACATCTGGCCCCTCTCCTTGGCCTCTAAGGAATGTTTCCTTTAAGGAGGCCTGAACTCACCATGCATGGAGGTCCAGAGTTGTAGTGTGGGGTTCTATTCTAGGCCTCCCTTGGCCAAGCCTTGGGTTCCCAGGGATAGGCCTGTGCAGGGCCTGCCTGACCCCAGGGCTGCCTTTACTGGGCTCTTGGGCACCCTCCCTCAAGGTGCCCAGGGTACTGGGGCATTCCTGAGATGGCACTCTCACTCTCTCAATACGCCTCAATGTCCTACAGAAGAGAAGACTCAAAACAAGGTGACAATCAGCCCTGCCCTCCAATTCTAAAGTTGTGCATTTTCTCTAATGGGTTTATCAACTGAAAGTAATTTCAATCCAAATACCAATAAGATGGGGGAGGGAGCCTCAGAAAATGATATTAATCTTCCTCTGGAAAAATAAACATTTGAAATGAGCAGAAAAATTCTGAAAAAGGAAAGGAACACACCACACAAAACCCAGAAGTGTTAAAGTAAGACTGACCATTTGAACATGTAACTAATTAAACCAAATGGAGAAAATTATCAAAAAACAAAGTCAAAAGGCTACACACTGGGGAAAACTATTTGTAACATAATGTCAGCTAAAGAGCTAGTTTCCTCAGTATACACATTTTAGATATTAACATGAAAAAAAGAGTACCCAAATTTTAAAATGGGCAATTTACAAGGAAAGAAACGCTTCAGATGAACAGTAAATACATGAAAAGATGCTCACCTTCACTCATAATCAAAGAAACACATAACAAAATAACAGTGAAATGCCATTTTCCACTGCCAGATTAGCACCAGTGAAATGTTATACGATGTATAGTGTTGGTGAGGGGATGGGGAAAGACAGACCCAAACACTGTGGGAATGTAAATTGACCAGCATTTGGGAGGGCAATTTGGGAATAGCTACCATGGTGGAGTAAAGATGGGCACAAATTCTTTGACACTTCGTCCATAGAGAGATGGGGTTGATGTTCCCTTCCCTTGAATTGGGCTGGTCTGTAAGTTCTCTGACCAACAAAATCTAGCAAAAGTGATACCGTTCTAGTTTGAAGCATATCCCTTAATTTGCCCAGCAGGTTCCACTTCCCGCCTCTTACCTGAACTGCAATTACCTGACATCACCATGCTGTGAGAAGCCCAAACCATGTGGGGGAGCCCCGGAGGGTATGACATCACTTGGAGAGAGAGGTCAAGAAGTACTGAGACCTTGTCCTGTGAGTGATGAAGCCAGCCTGGCACAGAAGCAAAGATAAACCATCTTGCTGAGCCCTTCCTGAATTCCTCACCTACAAAATTATGAATAAAATAAAATGGTGGTAAGCATTGAGTTTGGGAGTGGTTTATCATACAGCAATAGGTGTCTAGAGTAGCTATCCAAATTTAAATTTACCCTTTAACCCAGCAATTTCACTTCTGTGAATCTAATCTACCAAACTGTTTGCATAAGTGCACAAAAACACCTGATCAAAGACGTTCACTGCAACAATGTTTGTGATAGCACAAGACTGGAAACAATCAATCTGTCCTCATTAGGGGAAAGGCTAATACATCTAGTTAATGGTATACGCTGTACCCATGGAAAGCCTGAACCAAGAAAAAGCACCATTTGTGGCCCTATGAGCCTAGAGTGACATAACAGTAGTTAAAGGCATAGGTTCTGAAACTGTAAACACTGATTCTGCCATCTGTGATCTGTGACTTTGGGAAAATTGTTTAACCTATCTATCCCGTAATTTCTTTATCTGTAAATTGAGGATGATACTCATAGTGCCTATTTCAGAGGGCTGTGGCAGGAAAGAAATGTTTTGAAATGATAAGCCTGGTATGGATCGGTGCTATATGTACTTTGAAGATGCAAAGAGCTTGAATTTAAAGTGGGTCGGACCATGGGGGCACCTGGGTGGCTCAGTCGGTTGAGCGTCCGACTTCGGCTCAGGTCATGATCTCTCGGTCTGTGAGTTTGAGCCCTGCGTCAGGCTCTGTGCTGACAGCTCAGAGCCTGGAGCCCTATTCAGATTCTGTGTCTCCCTCTCTCTCTGCCCCTCCCCTGCTCATGCTCTGTCTCTGTCAAAAATAAATAAACATAAAAAAAAAAATGTTTTTAAGTGGGTTGGACCAGACTTTTAATGTCCTTAAGGGACCACAAAGCAAAGGATCTGCCAGATTGCCATCCTGAGATGGGCTAGGGAGATGTGACAACTTGAAGGCAGTGGTGGGAGAATGTTTTTAAAGAAAAGGACTCATACTATACTTCCTGTTCTGTTTCTTGCTGTCTCTTAGACATTCTTCCTACCTCAGCACTTATAGGCCCATTCATTTCTTTTTAACAACTGCTCAGTATTGCACTGTATGGCTGCATCTCCATTTACTTAACCGTCCTCTATTTTTTTCCAGATTTATTGAGAAATAACTGACATATCACTGTGTAAGTTTAAAGCACACAGTGTGATGGTTTGATTTACATATACTGTAAAATGACCACCAATCCCTATTAGTGGTCTCTTGGGTTGTTTCCAGTTCTTTCCTGCAGTTACAAATAATACTGCAGCAAATGCCCTTGCACATGTATCTTGGCCCTATCACTGTTATTATTTGTGTGAAGGTTCTGCAAAATGGAGTTATTGAGTGTAAAGTATATGTACACTTAAAAAAAATTCTGATAGCTCTTTTTCAAATTGTCTCAATATCTGGTCCCATCCTCCATCCCCACTGCATTTGTTTTCACAACTCTGATGCCTCTTTGTACTTTTTTTTTTTTTAATGAACTTTAGTATCATTTTGCAAAGTATTATCTGGCCTTGTTTTTGAATTAATGCAGAGATGAATCAGCCACCATGTCTGCCTTGAGAAATTCAGTCTGGCAGGGATGTGGGCAGGAAAAGCAGTATAGTGAGATGGTGGTAGCTGCAAAATAAACAGTCACCCCATCAAGGCTATAGGTCTGGTATGGAAGGCTGGACCATGTGCTCTGGGAGCCCCCAGGAAAGAGCGGCATTCAGGGTCTGAGGCAATCAGGTAGGCCTCTATGGAAGAGGTTTCCTGCCTAGACTTTGCACTGGTTACAGAGAATTATCTAGAACACTGACTCATTGAATGCTCACAGTAGCCCTTAGCATTATTATCTCCATCTTCCAGATAAGGAAACTGAGGCCTGGAGAATGAAGGTCTTGCCTAGCTCCAGCCTCTGAGCTCTTAACTTCCCTTTTCCTCTCTCTCATCACCGTGCTTCCACTATCATCCCACCAGCCCCAGCCTCTCCTGCCCCGACTCTGAGCCATGCTGGCAGGGCAGGCAGAGCCCTGGGTCTTTAGCACTGCTTCTGGACACTGCCTGTGGTTGGGTGACCTTCTGACAGAGGCTGAGACGCAGACCCCATGTGCCCAGGTGGCACCCTGCCCCACCCTGCCCCACCCTGCAGCCCAGGTCACGCCGCGCTGCCTCACATCCCAGCACGCAACACCGTATCATCCCAGCCCTCCTCCAGGGAAACACCTCTCAGAAATTGGGCCTTTAGAAGTTCTTCTGGGTGAAGCATTTGCTCCATGCTGCAGTGTTCTAAATGCCCATTACTCTGACAGGAGCCCATAGTCAATTGCCAAACTTTCTATTTGAATAGCGTTATTGTATCTTTTCGCTCAGGTTAATGAAGGCCTGAGGCTCTCTGAGAGGCCCTTAGTGAAGGGGTAAATCAGGGGACGGGGAATTAAACATGCAATTCCCCCTTCGGTCCTTACATCCCTGCAACTCTGCCCCCTTTCACCCGCCCCCAAGGACCTGCACCTCGATTCTGGGGAAAGCCTCAGAAAACAGAGCAGCAGACAGTAGGCGTGAAGGACCAGCTCCGAGAGACTCGGAGCTGGCGGGCGGGAACCCGCTTCTCCGCGTGGAGCGTCCTCCTTGGCAGGCGGACCCAGCCAACCTCAGGTCAGACTACCGCCCCGTAATCCCCGGCAGCTCCCTCCTCACGCCACTCTGGCTTCTGTCACGCTCGTGCCCGTGGTGGGGGCCCACTAAGGTGCGCACACCTGAGGCAATGAAAGTATTCACCGCCGGCAGCTCTTGGCCGGCTCTGGTTCTCCCGCGTGTAGACCACAGGAACGGCAGTTGGACGAGCTGCGCAGCTGCAGAAGCGACGTGCGCGCCCTCTGCGTGCTTCCCACGTCTGGCTCCTCCGCCCCGGAGTACGTGACTGCGCTTGAGGTTTTCCTCCAAAACGCTTTCCTACCCCCGCGAGAGAGCGCCCCCTAGAGTCAGGGCGCCCCTGGGGACGCGACGGAAGAGACGTTCTTGGCCTCTCCTGGGGGCTACAGTGCCGTGTGGATCAACGAGTTAGCCTTGGGAGAGAGGCACGCCTGGATTCCAAGCTCAACTCCCCTGTTCTCAGTGTGTCCAGGGGCAAGTCATTAACCTCTCTGAACCTCACTTGCCTTGTCTGTAAAATGGAGCTTAGATTTACTAGTTCTTGCCTCACAGGATTGTCCGGATGATTCAGTGGGACGAGGTGGAGGGTAGAAAGCAGGGAGATAATAATTATCACGGTGATGAGTCACTCAGTATGTGCCGGGGACTGCTTTAGGCAGTTTGAAATGACCCTATAAAAAGTATTATACAAAGATGAAGAAATCGAGGGAAGAAATTGAGATGTAGTGATTTGCCCAAGGTCACACAGCTAGAGAGTGGCAGAGCTGGAACTAGCCTCAGGAAGACATGAGTACACAAGTGTTGGGAAGTGTGGGTGGGGTCCAAGGTTTGTAAGTTGAGGGGCTACCCAGGGCCCTGAAAAAGAAAACAGCCCTGCCTTCTTTTGGGTCCTTCATGCTTTCTTTTTCTAATGAATTATTCATCCCATCTTAGTATAATGCTTGCGTGGGCAGGGAACTAAAAGACCATCCAGTCCTATTTCCTTATGAAGAAATGGGGAGACTTTTCCAGGGTCACACGGATGGGCACTGCAGAACAGCACTGGAGCCCATTTCTAACCTTGTGCTGCCTCCCCCTACCCAGAGGGGAACCTCTGGGTAAGCAACACTCAAACTACCCACTCAGTACTGGCACCTCTCCAGGGGCTGCCCACTGGCCACTCCTGACCCTGCTTGGTCAGAACCTTCTGCCATCACCCTTCTCTTCTTTTCCCAGGCATTCCAGGCCTCTCTCCCCCAACAGGGCTGATGCTCTAAGCAGAGAGACCAGTGCAGCCTCTGGCTTCCACGTGCTGGCACATGACCAGTAAATATTTTGCCGTTGCGTATGTGTGTGCACGCACGAGTATCTTCTTTCTTTTGTTAGAATGGAGCTAGCTATGGTAGCTACACTTATGGTGAGCATAGCATAACTTATAAACTTGTCCAAGGGTGCCTGGGTGGCTCAGTTGGTTAAGCATCTGACTTTGGCTCAGATCATGATCTCGCAGTTTGTGAGTTTATGTCGGGCTCTGTGTTAACAGCTCAGAGCCTGGAAGCCTGCTTCGGATTCTGTGTCTCCCTTTCTCTCTGCCCCTCCCCCACTAGTTGTCGTTCTTTCTCTCTCTCAAAAATAAATAAACCTTAAAAAAATTCTTTTTAATTAAAAAAAATAAACTTGTCTAAACTTGCCGAATCATGATGGTGTTCATCTGAAACTAATGTAACACTGTGTGTCAGCTAAACTGTACTCAGAAAAAAGAAAGAAAGGAAAAGAGAAAGAGAAATAAAGGGGCTAGCATAATATACAGCAAGGGATTCCCAGTGTCATTTTGGGGTATATGAATTGTGGGTATAGTTTTCCTTGTTTAAAGCTGTACTTTAAATTTTCTTTGATAATGAACAAACGTTTCTTCATTAATAAGACAGGAAATAAAAATTGTTTTAAAATTCTTTTAAGGAAAAGGCCAACAATCATAAAGAAAATGAGCTAGAAATAAGAACAGATTGTTCTCGGGGTGCCTGGGTTGCTCAGTTGGTTGGGTGTCCTACTCTGTCTCAGGTCATGATCTCACAGTTTGTGGGTTTGAGCCCTGAGTCAGGCTCTGTGCTGACGGCTCAGGGCCTGGAGCCTGCTTCAGATACTGTGTCTTCCTCTCTGCTTCTCCCCTGCTCACACATTCTGTCTCTCTCTCAAAAATAAATAAATGTTAATTAAAAAAAAAAAAAAAGAACAGATTCTTCTCAGAAAAAAAATGAAAATAGTTCTTAAACATAGACAAGATAACCAACTTTGCTCAAAACACAAATTAAAATTACACGGAGTTACCATTTTTTACCTATCATATTGGCAAAAATCTGAGTTTGACAGCATGTTCTGTTGGGAAAGCTGTGAGGAAACAGGCACTCTCATACATTGCTGATAGAGTGCAAAATAGTACAGATTCCATGGAAGGGATTTGGCAATTGCTAGCAAAATCACATGTGCGTTTACCCTTTAACACAGCAACCCCGCTTCTAAGAATAGATCCCATAGATGCGCTGGTAAAAAAAAAAAAATGTCAATGATACATGCATGAGGCTATTCATTATAACTATTGTAATAGCAAAAGATTGGAAATAGGGCACGTATCCATCAGCAGGGACTGGTTGACTAAGCCACACAATGAAGGACTCGGACTGCAAAAAGAATGAGGAAGATCGCGACATACCTCTGCAGACAGATCACCCTGGTGGGTTCTATGAATAAAGCAATGTGGGTGTCCACAGTAGGCAAATCTGTAGAGACAGAAAGTAGGTTAGTGGTTGCCGGGGCCATGGTGGCAGCAGTAGTGGGATAACAAGAGGTATAAGGTACGTTGTTTCTTTTTTGGGTGATGAAAATGTTCTAAAATTGAATGGTGATGATAATACAACTCTGAACAATACTAAAAACCATTGGAATGAACACTTAAATGGGTGACTTGTATGGTCTCAATAAAGCTGTTCAAAAAAAGGCAAGGTGAGACAATTGTATATAGTATGCTATTGTAGGAAAGGGAGAAAAATACATGTTTACATCATGTTACATATACGTATATATGATTGAATTAAACAATATAAGGGTAAGCAACAACAACAAAAAAGTTTATTGTAGTCCATTAGGATTCAGTTGGAGAGCAGAATCACTCTGACATTACAGGATAGGGACTTTCTTTTCTCTTTTTTTTTTAGGATGCAGACTTTCTTAATAGTAATTTGCTTCGCACAGTTGTGGAAGGAGCTGGCAAAGATAGTGACTGCAAGGGGGAGTTGGGGAATCAGAGGAGTCACTAGCAAGCCAATCTGAGAAACCAAGTATGTCCAGCCGCCCAAACGATTACAGGGGAAGCTGCAGGGAGGTCTATAGGAAGCTCTTTCCTCAATAGAGCATGCCTCTCGGTCTGCTTCTGAGAATCCGTGGTGGCCTAGGGCCACTGTTGGTCAGTAGGGCCATCAAGTGGGAAGAAAAGCTAGACATGAATGAAGGAGAGCAAGAACCAGCTGGAAGCTGCTGGTCTTGACAACTGACCATGACAACCTTCACAGACTTGACTTTGAAACTATATAAATATTTTACATATTATAAACAAAATTAACATTTAAAAAAAGCAAAAATGAAAGAGACCTATGCATTTTTTTTTTTCAAACCTATGCACATTGAGTTGGTGGCATACCCACACAGGAACTATTCCAAGTGACTTCAAAATAGTGATGTGATTATATGCCCCTAGCGGGATATATCCAAATGACAAGACAAACTTTTATACATTTTTTTACTTGCAAGTAATCTCTACACCCAACATGGGCTCGAACTCACAACCTCAAGACCAAGAGTGGCATGCTCTACCAGGCACCCCAACAAGACAAACTTAAAAATACCTAAACAGGGGCGCCTGGGTGGCTCAGTCGGTTAAGTGGCCGACTTCGGCTCAGGTCATGATCTCGCGGTCCATGAGTTCGAGCCCCGCGTCTGGCTCTGTGCTGACAGCTCAGAGCCTGGAGCCTGTTTCAGATTCTGTGTCTCCCTCTCTCTGACCCTCCCCCATTCATGCTCTGTCTCTCTCTGTCTCAAAAATAAATAAACGTTAAAAAAAAAAAAAATACCTAAACAGTTTTTAGGAATCATGTTGTTGTTTTCTATGCTGGAATTGTTATTTTCAGACTGTTGTGAGTACTTTATAGGTAAAGTGAATGAGGAATTATGTTGGAGTCACTGAGAAGTGGGACTTCCAACATGGGAGAAAGAAAATACAGATGTAATTTTGATAATGTTAGGTAAAACCCTGTTGTCTTGAATTTGAGCTTATATTCAGTCATGAGTATGAATGCATTTCATCAGGAATGATAAATGATGCATTTTATCAGGAAACAAATGAAACATTTCCTGGGTCTATCCACTGAAAGGTCCTAGAAATAAGACCAACCCAGTAGCAGTGACCATCTCTAGAGCCCAGACTGGTCTCTAAAAATCTTTCCCATTAAAGGACCCGAGACTCCCTGGAGAGATAGCTGATTCCAGGTCTGGTGAGAGGAATGTGCTAGATGAATCTGGAGTATCTTGTCACACCAGAAGCAGGGAAGCTGACTATGGTTAAGGTAAAAAGGTTTAGGTGCCAGTTGGCCAAAGAGGACATAATTTGAGCATCAATAAGGAAAATAACTTCAATGGATAAAGCACACTGAATATGGTTAAATATGAATTTACTTCAAAATAATGCAGGGGAGGGCGCCTGGGTGGCTCAGTCCATTAAGCTTCAGACTTCAGTTCAGGTCATGATCTCACGGTTCATGGGCTCGGGCCCCGAGTCAGGCTCTGTGCTGAGAGCTCAGAGCCTGGAGCCTGCTTCAGAATCTGTCTCTCTCTCTGCCCCTCCCCTGCTCATGCTCATGCTCTGTCTCTCAAAAATAAATAAACATTAAACAATTTTTCAAAATAGTGCAAGGGAGAGAAGGAAGTTAGGATTGTTAACAGCTAAATCTGGATGATAGGTATATGAGGATTATTATATCATTCGCTCTACTTTTATGTACATTTGAAATTTTCTATAGTAAATTTGTGTGTGTGTGTGTGTGTGTGTTTTTTTTTTTTTTACAAAATTCCTGTGTCTTAGATAAGGCAAATATGGCAAAATATTAATATGTGGTACTATTCCTTCAACTCTTCTGTAAGTTTGAAATTTTTCTAAGTAAAACATTAGGAGAAAAAAATCTCCTTTGTCTCTTTGTCTTGATCCTTTTATCTCAGCTAGAGGCCTCACAGCTCAGACCTCAGGGCCCCAGGAACCACTCTGAGCAGTTTTTTGGAACTGAGAGAAGTGTTATGGTCACAGACCACCAAATGGAGTAGCCCCCAAACCCAGCAAGGTCGGAGCGAGGAGTAAAATCTAGGAGTCTCTGGACTCCTTCTAAATGTTGCTTGGGGCACTTAGAACTTCAAATCTACATGTCAGAGCTTCCATCAACTAGTGGAGTTGTGTGCTATTAAGACTTGCCTTCTACTGACCCTCTCATTGTCCTTCCCTCTCTCCCCGTGATTTAATGGTGAATAGAAGTAATTAAAGAAGTAGAGGAGGGGGCACCTGGCTTCCTTAGTCAGTGGAGCCTGGGATTACTCTTTAAGCATCATGTTGGGTATAGAAATTGCTTTAAATTTTTTTTTTTAATGTTTATTTATTTTTGAGACAGAGAGAGACAGAGCATGAACGGGGGAGGGGCAGAGAGAGAGGGAGACACAGAATCGGAAGCAGGCTCCAGGCTCTGAGCCATCAGCCCAGAGCCGGACGCGGGGCTCGAACTCGCGGACCGAGAGATCGTGACCTGAGCTGAAGTCGGACGCTTAACCGACTGAGCCACCCAGGCGCCCCTAGAAATTGCTTTAAAAAAAAAAAGGGTGGGGCTGGTAAATAACAAGCAAGTAGACAAATATTCACATGGCATGTTCAAAAGTATTAAACTATAAGTCTTTACAGCGTCTGAAGGAGGTGACTGGCTGCTTGTGGACACCCCATAGGGCTGTTGGGGTGATGGGGGAGATCCCAGTGGCAGGACTAGCTGAGCAGACAAAATTATTCTATATGAAAAATCAGGCTGTGCAGTGAACATTTGGACATTACAAACAGACAATCTGATTAGAAGAGAAGCAGAGATTTGGGAGAAATGGGGGCCCGACTGGAATCAGTAGACCTTTGGGGAAAGAGATACTGAAGTATGGCTTTCAGGAAGTTTGGCTGTGTCTTGTTAAAAAAATGAAAAATCAACTGAGTAAATTTTAAGATCTAATTGGCTTTCTTAAGCGCTTCAAGAATCAAACCACAGCTCATCTAGCACATAGAGGGGAGCTCCCGAGGAGTGCTACAAAAGGGAAGGTTTTTATAGGAAGGAGGGTGGGACAAGAAATTATTAGCAGAAGAAAAGAAAGGATTGTTCCAGACAAGGAGAGGGCTCCTGTGACGGATTACCTCATTGGTGCTGACCAGAAAATTCCTGGCTGACCAGTTAGGACTACATTGGGGGGAGGGGGGGAGGTCAAAATTGCACTTAGGTATTAAGCTCCTGTTTGGTGACTTGGCCTAGCATAAGTGACACCATCTTGGACCTGTGATTTTCTTTTTAACAGTCTGAACTGTCCTGAATTCCCTGCCACTTTAAAAATAATGACTTTCGTTATTTTTCAAGGCTTTGGACCAGACGAGAGTTTCTTTTGTGCGTGAAATGACAGGGCAATGAACTCTGAGTAGGAATAGGTAGACCCAGCTTGTTTTTTTTTTTATCTTTATTTATACATATGTATACGTGTATATATATGTATTGGTTTTTTTTTGAAAGAGAGAGAGAGAGCGTGCGCGCGCGAGCGGGGGAGGGGCAGAGAGAGAGAGGAAGACACAGAATCCGAAGCAGGCTCCAGACTCTGAGCTGTCAGCACAGAGCCCAATGCAGGGCTCAGACTCATGAACTGTGAGATCATGACTGAGCCAAAGTCAGATGCTTAATCGACTGAGCCACCCAGGTGCCCCATCCCAGTGTTATTTGTGAGTCACAGAATTACAAATTGTAGCTGTGTCCTGGAGGAAAAGGCTGCTATGAGAGGGACAGTGAGGGTAGTGGTGGCACAACTAACATTGGGAAATTGACACTTAGGCCAGTCAAAAAATGACAAAGAGCTAGTCATGGAAAAGGAATGGGGAAGAATTGCTCCAAGTAAAAGGAAATGGTAAGTGCAAAGCTCCTGAGGCAGGGCAGAGAAAATTTCATTCTACTGAAGGAACTTTAGCAAGTTTAATTGTTTTTTTCCTCCCCCAGAAAGAGGACTTCAACTACCTCCCTTTGACTCCATCTGTTCTTGATTGATTGATTTGTTGATTTCTTTCCAGTTTATCTCTTAACTCAGGCAAAAGACCCTGCAGGCAAAGCATCCGGTGAACCAAAACCACCCCCTCAAGCAATAGGGACTGCTCGAAGCCAGCGTGACTGACCCCAGGACAATGATGGACCTGACCTGTTCTGCCCACCTGCACGTACCCACCAACCTTTGTCCCACATTTTCCTTATACAATCCTGCAAGTATTTTCAGTGCTTTGAAGATGCTAGTCCGTTATCTTCCCGGTGTTGGCCTCACTGAAGTAAATACCTTTCTTGTGCCACCACCACTCGTCTCTCTGCCTTTGGATTTTGTCTGCAGCCATGGTCGGGCCTGGTCTGTCTGGGACCCCCAGAGCCACGTACTCTTGCACCCCTGTGCCTCAGTTACATGGGGATTGAAAAACATTAAAATGATGTGCGTCATTACTAAGCTACAAAAAGGCTAAAACGATATGTAGAGCTCATAAATGACTATAATTGACATTATTTTTCCACAGTCAAACCAGGTTTTCCATCTGTGTTTCCTCACTTTGATATTTCCTCATTATTTCTAGTCAGTGTTTAGGTCAATCATGTCCCCCTGTCACACACACTCACACGGGTCCTGGAGCCACCCCACATGCCCTACCCCAAGCTCCAGCAACTGTGTTCTCAGGCTCTCTCTCTATCCCTGTCAACTGTGCTGGTCTCTGATTTACCTCTTCTTGTCCTCTGACCCCACAATCCCTAATGCTAAAGGGATGGAGGCAGCATGTATGTGTGGAACTGGGTACTGTCTTCTTTGAGAATGACCTGGGGGTCACCAGAGTGAGTGAGTGCGTGGGGGAGGATGGGTGGGGGGGTTAGGTTGAAGGCTGGAGAAGCAGAGTGAAAATGGGCTCTGCATACCCTCAGAGACAGGAAAAAGACAGAGCCAGGGTTTGGTTCCCCCAAATATCTCCCTCCAAATATTCCCAAAGATAGAGCAGTGTGAACACCCAAGACTCTGCGGCCCTTGTCCAAAGTGGCCCACTGGATTTTGCATCTTACTCTCTTGCTCATATAACCTTGGTTATTTAAAAGTTTAAAAAATATTTATTTATTATTGAGAGACAGAGAGAGAGAGAGCATACTCGCCCATGCACACACACACGTAGAGGAGGGGCAGAGAGACAGGGACAGAGGACTGGAAGATGGCTCTGCAATGATAGCAGAGAGCCGGATGCAGGGCTTAAACTCATGAACTGTGAGATCATGAACTGAGCCAAAGTCGGACACTTAACCAACTGAGCCACCCAGGCGCCCCAACCATTTTTATGTTTTAATAAAAATGCAACTTTTCTATCCTCTCCCGGGCATCATGTAAAATTGAAGTCCTGACCGTGGTTTCTGTGGCCCTCGTTCACCACCGTGGATCCCAAGATATGAGCATCCTTGTTTGAGATGCAGAAAGCAGCAGCCACTTCTTTCTGCTGGCCCAGGGCAGTGGATATCATAGATGGCAGGTGGACAGTCATGCCAGCCAACTGCTCCCTGGCACCTCTGCATCCATCTGGGAAGCCAGGGCTTAGAGAGTGACTGACTGCCTGCTGTCTGTGCTTTGACTCCATCAGAGTCCTCTCCACCTGCCAGATGCTCCTGCTCTGGCTCTTGAATCAGACCACCCTGGCTCCAGCATTTACCCATGTGAGATAGGAAGAGTTACTTACCCTCTTGTGCTTCAGTTTCTCTTCCATAAAATGGTAATGCCCATTTCATATAGGGTGGTTTGGGAGACAAAATGAGATAATCCACACAACGTGCTTAGCTTGAGGCTCATTAATTATTAGCTATTTTCATTATGTTATTTTTCAAAAGCCATCCCCAATACTTCCTCCTCCAGGAAGCCCTCCTGAACTACACTAACGACTAAAATATATTCTTCCTTCTCTGATCCCAGAACTAGTAACAGCTCTTTGCCTTGCCGTAGAGATGCCTGGGACTTCACTATCCCTAAATCTAAAGGGGCTGTAAATGCCTTAAAGCCAAAAAGGCAAAGAAGAGAAGACATGGCAGTCCCTCAGGGGTCTGATATGCCACCCATTCTGATGTTTGATGTGTATCTTTCTGTTTGTGTCTTTTCAGTCTGTGTTGTCTTGTGTGCATGCATTTATTGGTATTATGTTAAGGGTCTCATTGGGTTCTTCTACTTTTTCAGCTCAGCACTGGATGTTTGTTTGAATCCCTGTTGCTATGAACACACCTGGTTGTAGAGGCTGCTTTTAGGTAACAGACTTGAGCAATGGAAACTTGAGCAAGGCAAAAGGACCCACAGTGACCACCAAGCTGAATACAAACAGGCTCATTAAGTGACCCACCTCGAAACAGCCCTAAATGACCAATGGGTTACTTGTATACAACCAGGCACAGTTACCAAAAAAGAGGAAAATTCCATATATTCCCATACTCCCTCACTCCACCCTATAACTATACCCCCCCCCCCGCCCATCGCCTTGTTGCAGCCTCTCCTTTATTGTCCTGCCCCCTGCTCCCTTGCAGTGTATCCAAGAAACTTCTATCTTTTTTGTTCTGCCTTGAGTGAATTCTTTCATGGTCTGTGCCCCCAGCCCCCACCCAATCCGGAGGCCTCACACTGATATCTCTGGTTGTATACTATCACATTTTACCCATCCACTCCCTCAATGCTGACCCTCAAGTCACCTCCAACTCCCAGCAACCACAAAACAACAACACAGCAAAGAACATCCTTTTACATGTCCTTTTCTGAGGCTGTAAGAGAAAGAGCTGCATTTTAGGGCCAAAGTTCGCTGTGTTTAGTCTCCCTCATTACTGCCAGACTGTTTTTCCAGAATGGTTGCCCCAGGGGACTCCCACCAGCAGTCCACCTGACTGTCACAGCTCCTCATTCCCCTACCTACCAACATCTACCTTTCTAATTTTGTCAGTCTAATTGAAAATTATATTTCATTGTCATTTTAACTTGTATTTTTCTGATCATAAATAATCTGACCATCTCTTCATATGCTTACAGGCTTGCTGGGGTGTCTGTTCCTTAAATGCCCGCTTAAGCCCTTGGAGTCTTTTAGCTTCTCCGGGCAGCTGAGCAGGCTCCAGAGTCTTGAGGATGGGGCCTGCCAGAGGCCTTGCACGAATGTCCAGGGCCTGGAGGCTGGGACAGTCCCCCCGTCCACGGGGACCTGCAGAGCCCAGAGTGGCCCCGACCCCCCAGCCTTGGATGTGAAAGGCGCGGGGCCATCGGCATGGGATGTCGAGGGAGCTCCAGGAGGCACCTGCAGCCTGGTCGGGGATGGGGACGGGGGTAGGTGATGTGCAGCTGCGCCCACATCATGCTCAAGGGCCAGGAGGGACCGAAGGGTCTGGAGCAGCGGCTTTCGCGCGCACCCTGGCGCTCCTGGAGACCCATGCCCTTCGACCCCAACTCAGCGCCCCCTTCCCTCCGCTCGCGGCGCCGCGCCCAGGCGGACGCGCGGCGGGCGGCGGGCGGTGGGGCAGAGGCGCGCGCCCGGGCTGCGGAGCGGCGGCATGGAGGAGCCCCCGGCGTGGGAGAACGACGGCCGTGAGTCAGCCGTGCAGCGGGACCCGGGGGCGGGCGCGGGCAGAGCCCAGAGGATCCCCGAACCCCCGCGGGGAGCGACCAAGCCTGCGATTGGCGCTGTCCTCGTGGCCACCTCGGTCGTGGGCTTCTTTGTGGCGCCCAGAGGAACGCGCACCGGGGTGGGGGGAGCATTGGCTGCGCGTCTGGGACTTGGCGGCGCCATCGGTCCTGAGAGCGGGGAGCTGCTGCGGTGGAGACATTAGCTAGAAATAAGATGGTTATGCGATCCTTTATTGAGTACTTACTTTGTGTGCCGGGAAGAGCCAGGACAGGCATGTTATTTGATCTTCACAGAGGCCCTATGGGTAAGACATATTGTTATCGCCATTTTGCAGAAGAGAAAGCTGAGGCCCAGGGTGATTAAATAAGTTACCCAAGGTCACACAGCCGTTAAGTGGTAGCAATGCTGAAGGCCCCAGCTCTGCCAGAATGTTGAGATTGGTTGGGGAATGAAGACCATAGCAGATAGGGAAAATGAAACCCACAGGAGGGGAGCTGTGGTGTGCTGCAGGTGGGATGAGGGCACCTGAGAGTCTTGCTCAAGGAGTGTGCTCAGTGCCAGTGTCTCTGGGCCGGTCAGCATCCATGTGAGCATCAGCCAGCCTGGGAGGCTTTGGCTGCACACCCTGGGAGGGGGAGAGAGAAAGATTGTGCCAATGTCCTCACACTGGGTTAAGGGGCTCTATCAAGGTGCTGTTTCAAAGGGTGCAGGGTTCTGCCTGGGTCAGAGGATCTCTTGAACCCACCCTCAAAGAATGTACAGCAATGGAGCATTCGTGTGTGGGGGAGGGAATTCTGGGCAGACCATGCATCATGGGGAAGGTCTCCCAGGCCAGGGTACAGTGTATATTTGATGTGGCCAGAAAGAGGATGCATGGGTTGAGGTGGATGGTAAAGAGATTAGGCTTGATTTCACTGGGGTCATGCAGGGTCTGCTTGCTCCCATTCAGACCCTTGGCTGTTTGCTGACACAAACAAGCCACTAAAAGGCCACCTGTAGGCTTCCACTAAGAGAAAGGGAGTCAGAGCTGGAAGGCATCTCTACAGATACCTTTCTTCACCCTTCTGCAGTTTTACAACCAAAGAAACCAAGGCCTCTGAGGGTCACATGGCTAGCCTTAGGAACCTGCTGCTAGAAAGTAGCAGACTGGGTACTAGATCCCCAGCTTCTCTAAACTCACATCTAAAGTGCCAGCTTTTTTCCTGAACTTGGATCATGGTGTTGTTCAGCCAAGAGGCTAAGGAAACAAAAGCTCGGGACCCAGGGCTTTTGGAGGTGTTTGAGATCTGAGAAGGGTTCTTCCAGAAGAGCCCTGTTCTCACCTATAAGAAAGGCATCCCTTTTGGGGGTGGGAAAGGGTGGAGCTAGCAGTGGAGACCACACCTGGAAGATGGTGTTTTCCCCACTCCCCTGCAATATTGACCTGAAGCTGCCTCTCCCTCAAAGCCTCTTTCCTGCCATTTACTTGAGCTTGTGGTTTGATTTTCCAGGGGACTAATGAGTCTTAATTGGGACAGCATCTTATGGTTCCAATGCCTGTGAAGAGTTTTAATGATTTGTATGTCACTCATTCATTCAACAAATGTGTGCCAAGGCCTGAATTTGGGGATTCAGCAATTAACAAATAAGACCTCCCCTGTCATGGGCTTATAATGGGGGAAGCAGACAATAAACCTCATCAATATGTAAGTATAGCATATGTCTGTGGTGAGGGGTGCTATAGAGAAAAATAATGCAGGGGGGCGGGTAGGAAAGGTGCTTTCTTTGGTTGGGATTTCACAGGCTTAGAGAGCCCTGAGTGAAGGAGGCCCTACTACTTCCATGTCTTTGGCCACCAGAATTTATTCTCTGACCCCTTTGCTTTGGAGAAATAATAGTGATAATGATGATGATGGCTCTATTTGCCAGATACCATGCTAGGGGCTTTTCATATCTTATATCTAATCATTACAATAACCCTACAGGGTGGCACACATTCCCCATTTTGCAGATGAGGGAACTGAGGCACAGGATAATTAAGTAACTCAAGTCACATGGCCGGGAAGTGACTCAGAGCTGAACTTAGGGCCATGTGATCGCCCAAGGGCAGCAGCTCCAAGGTCCTTAGGTTGTATCTATGAGGCCCAGGAAAGCACAAGACCCTCTCCCATATCTGGAAAGCAAATTGATGGCAGGCCTGTCACCTCAGTGCTTTCCAGCCTTCTCTGACAAGTCACTGGCCACCTGTCCCTGGATACACCAATGGGCTAGATCTGGACATTCACATTGGACCAAACATGTAGGATGATGTGGGTTTGGGGGCAATCAAACCACAGATTACCTGCCTTGTGATGACTGTGCAAAGGGCCAGCAAATATTTGTGCCTTGTGCTAGTGTATCTAAACCTTTCTGGAGGAGGGACAGGTATCTATAGTCTGAGGATTTTTGTGTCACTGATAGAAGCAGAATCTTATGGGTTCTTCCTTATGCCCAGCTTTGGGCCTGCTGTGAGCTGTAGGTGGATCAGCAAGGGTCAGATGTGGCCAGGGCCCCAAGGAGCTTGCAGTCCAGCCAAGGACACCAGACATCCTCACAAGACAAGAGCAGTCAGAATGACAGCAGTGTGGGGGTCTGGTGAGAGGTGCCCTGGACCACATCACCAGGCCTGGGTCCTCCTGGCTTGGCCACCACCCCTCTGAGCAGAGCCCACTGCTGCCAATGGCAGGAGGCCAGCAGGGGGAGCTCTGAGGCTCCCTCTAGTCGGAGATGATGGTGCAGCATTGAGGCAAGAGGAGCCCTGAGAGAAGGCAAATCAGGGTGGGGCCTACAGCTGGGAGGCAACAGCTGGTTAGGATTGGGGATGAAGAGAGATGAGATGGAGGGACGAGGACAGAGAAGCCGGGTGATATGCCTCTGGCCTTGCCCGTGCCTGATGAAGTAGGTGGCTCAGTAAATCCTGGCTGCCTTCTTCAGTGGACAAAGCCATAGAAAGGTAGTCATCAACCCCAGTGGGAATGAATTCCATTCCCTTCCTCAAGAGCTGCTCTTAGGGTCGTGAAAACTGGATGATGGGGCACCTCTGAGGGCCATGACAGGCACACACCTGGCTCCTGTGGATGGTCTTGCCGTGCTGTCCCATCTTTAGGGTTTTGCTGAGTCCTGGTTGTGTGGACATGGGTTGAGTTAGTGAAGAAAAGCAGCTTGTCTGGGGACGTCCCCTAAAAGCGGGGAGAGGCATCCCTGCCACCATTTCCAGCTGGAAGACCCCCTGTCTGGGACACGTTCAGGGCCAGGGAGGAGCTGTTCACCTCTCCTCTGTATGCAGTGTGGGGTGCTCTCCCCCTCATTCCATATCCCCTTTTCTGCCCCTAGTGCTTCCTCTGGAAAGGCAGCTCCATGAAGCTGCCCGTCGGAACAACATCGGAAGGATGAAGGAACTGATCGAGAGGAAAGTCAACATCAGGGCCAGAAACCACGTTCGTAAAGGGGCTCTTCCAAATCAGGGTGCCTGGATAGGAATAGTGCCTGCATGATGACACCTCCATGCAGGAGGAACAGTTCCTGGAGCTGGAGGCAGGAGCATTTGCATATGTTACTTGGGGGAGCCTCAGATTGTCCACTTTGGCTTAAGGTCTCTGGGGCCTCTCTGAAGTCAGGGATTCCTAGCCAGGCTTGGGCAATTTGAGAACTCACGCGCTCAATCCCCATCCCCCACCTGAAAGGCACACACAAGGAACAAAGGTTAGAGTCAGGAGGGCAGGGGGGTTGAAGGTCAGGAATCAGAGGCTGACAGATAGGCAGATAAGGGCAGAAGACTGGAGGGAGAAAGATGAAATGATGCCTATGGTCAGAAATCCAGGGGTTCAAGACCATGAAAGGCCAGACCAAGACAGGCTGAGCATGTGTGAGGAAGCAATTTAGTTTAGATCTCTGAGCGCCCACTATGGGCCCAGGCAGATCCTGGGGGGCTCAAAGACCAGACAGGGAGGCAGACCTAGCCCACTGATCAGACCTCAGGGAAGGCTGCTGATGGAGTGATCTATAGCCCCGCTGGGGGAGGAGACAGAGAAAAGCCATTCCTTCTGATGGGGAGCCCTGGGGATAGTCCTGGGTGCCACTCAGGGTAGCTTTTCCCTACCTTGGGGCTTCTGGCTGCCAGGCTTGTCTTAGGGGGATGTCAGCCTGGGTGGGAGGTCAGTGGAGGCTGAAAGGGTTGGATGTAGGATTCCTGCCTGCAGCAGAGGCTGCTCTGTCTGGGGTGACACGACAAGGGTATGACCTGGGTCTTCAGGGCCTGCCTGGGGCCCAGTAAGAGTAGGAGGAATTCCCAGAGATGTCTGATGTGCTCATCCACCTGTTTCCTGGTGGTCCTCACTCACCCCCTGAGAGGTGAGGAGGGCAGGAAGGATTAGTCCTATTTATAGATCAAGGCAGGCACAGACAGTCAACAAGTCACCTCAGGTCACACATTTCATTGATAATTGGAGCCTCAGTCTCAGCTCCTGGGCAAACACTTGCAAGGAAGCATGGACTTGTAGGATGATAGGATGCTAATGCCAGATTCATTCATTTACTTGTTTGTTTATTCATTCAATCCATCAGTATTTCTGAAGGGCTTACTCTGTGCCGGCACTGTGCTAGGTGCTGGGGACAGAGCAGAACTTGTGCAGAAGGAGTCCCTGCCCTCTTGGAGTCCCGGTGGGGAGAACAGATATTAAACAATGTGTCTCATGAACGGTTCCTTCCCACTGTGATTAAGTTGAGAGCATGTGGAGGGTCTGAGGGGGCCCCCCTACCTGTAGCAACCAGGGATTTTTGCAGGAGCCTGAGTGAAGACAGGAAGAGGGGATAGTGTGGGCAGAAGCCTTGAGGAAGGAAGGCCACACAGAAAATTAGCATTTCCTTTTGTTGTTCCCTTTTAAGCTAAAAACTGCAGGTCATGAGCTGGAGGAAGGAGGATTCCCCCAGTCCTGCTCAGATGTGCTGAGGCCAAAGACCATGATGAACTTCCAGGGTAGTCTGACAAAGGGGTGGGGGACCAGGCCCCTTCAGCCCATTCTGAAGGAAGAAGGGGATTGACCCAGGTAGTCAGGGGCCCTCAGGGACTAGGACAATAATCCTCCGACTGGTGGCTGTCCAGCAGAGGGAGCAGCAGGAACAAAGACAGGCCGTGGGGGAGTAGTTTGGCATTTCTAAGCCGTGGCAGGCAGGGCCTCACAGGGCCTAGGGTTAGGAGTTTGTCCCAAGAGCAGTGGGAAGCTGTGCAGTTTTAGGTGAGAGACGGATGGGTCTAGTCATTGTGTTTGACTATGTTCATTTCAGCTGCTGTCATGTGGAGGAGGAGAAAGGGGCCTGAGTGGGGCTGGGGCCCTGCCCTCTTGTCACTAGAGCCAGCAAAGGCCCTTCCACCCTGCAGACCAGCTGAATTGCAGCTAAGGAAGTGGGAGAGGGTGGGGAGGTGGGCCAGGCAGGCAGCTGGTGCCTCACAGCTCTTCTCTCTCTCCTGGCAGGTGGGCAGGGTAGCCCTGCACTGGGCTGCGGGTGCAGGGCATGAGCAAGCTGTGCGGCTGCTCCTGGAGCATGAGGTTGCTGTGGACGATGAGGATGCGGTAGGGGACCCCTCATTCGGGTTAATATTTCCAAATGATCCTGAGATCATATTCTCTGCCTCTCTGCCTCTCCCCTCAACCCTCTCCCCTCAGTCTTCAAGGGCCAGTGACACTGCAATGATCCCAGTTTTCCCCTGTACAGCCATAAGGACCTCTCCAATTTCAAGAGCTTTTTAGTTCTCAGCCTTTCAGTCCCACATGATACCATGTGAACAGGGAGAGATATGGGCTGTAGAACAAATAATTGGGTGGATTGATAAAGGACTTTTTAGTAAAATACTCAGGAGGTAGGTCTCTCATGATATGCCATGGGACTCTGCTCTTTAACATTTTAACCAGAGACTGGAATGAAAACTAACAGTCTTACTAACAAATTGGCAGGTGACACATTGCCGAGAGAGAGCACTAAAGAATAACAGGGTCTAGGTTTGAGGAAAGGGCTGGGTCTGACAATGACATTTGACAGGGATACACTTAAGAATCCAAGCTTAGGGGCACGTGGGTAGCTCAGGGGATTGAATGTCCAACTCCTAATGTATTATTATTTTTATTTTTTTTAAATATTTATTTTTGAGAGAGAGAGAGAGAGAGAGAGAGCAGGGGAGGGCCAGAGAGAGAGGGAGACACAGAATCTGAAGCAGGCTCCAGGCTCTGAGCTGTCAGCACAGAGCTGGATGCAGGGCTTGAACTCAAGAACGGTGAGATCATGACCTGAGCCAAAGTAGATGCTCAACCAACTGAGCCACCCAGGCACTCCTGAGTGTTCAACTCTTGATTTCGGCTCAGGTCATAATCCCAGCACTGTGGGATCAAACCCCATGTCGGGCTCCATGCTGAGTGTGGAGCCTGCTTAAGATTCTCTCTTTCTCTCCCTCTGCCCCTCTCCCCAGTTCACTCTCTCTCTCACTCTAAAATTAAAAAAAAAAAGGGACACCTGGGTGGCTCAGTCTAAGCATCTGACTCTTGATTTTGGCTCAGGTCATGATCTCACAGTGTGTAAGTTTGAGCCCTGTGTCGGGCTCCGTGCTGACAGTGTAGAGCCTGCTTGGAATTCTCTCCCTCTCTCTTTGCCCCTCCTCTGCTTGCATTCTCCTTGCCTCTCACAAAATAATTAAATAATGGGGTGCCGGGGTGGCTCAGTCAGTTAAGCATCCAACTTCAGCTCGGGTCATGATCTCACAGTTCATGATTTCGAGCCCCGCGTCGGGCTCTGTTCTGACAGCTCAGAGCCTGGAGCCTGCTTCGGATTCTGTGTCTCCTCTTCTCTCTGCCCCTCCCATGCTCATGCTCTGTCTCTCTCTGTCTCTCAATAATAAATAAACGTTAAAAAAATTAAATAAAATAAGTAGATAAATAAATGTTAAGGCATTATAAACTTCCCTGCAGAGATTTACCTTTAACAGAAATACTTTTCTTTGCCCTGGATTGTCTTTGCTGCCAGGCCCCAGCATGAGGGGGAGCTTAATTACAAACTGGGGCTAGGGGGTGCGGCAGCAACACCTTCTTCCCCACTCCTGCCCCATCTCCTCATTTAGAGCTGACGCTAAAAGGAGAGTATCAGGGCGCCAGGTGGCTCAGTCGGTTAAGGGTCCGACTTTGGTTCAGGTCACAATCTCACGGTTGGTGGGTTCAAGCCCCGTGTCAGGCTCTGTGCTGACAGCTCGGAGCCTGGAGCCTGCTTCTGATTCTGTGTCTCCCTCTCTCTCTGTCTCCCCCCCCCCCCCCACATTATATCTCTCTCTGTCTCTCAAAAATAAATAAATGTAAAAAAAAATCTCTTAAAAGGAGAATATCTAGGATCCTTAGTCTGAGTTTCCCAATAAAATACTGGAATGTCATGTGATAGGCCTTTGCCCCCAAAGACCCCTCCACTGTCACCGCTGTGCTCTGTTATTTCTTATTTCTTCCTTGAGGGAATGAGTGAGAAAAGAAGGTATGAGGAAGAATAGTAAGAGAGAGAGAGAGTGCTTTTATAACTCTTCTCTATTTTCTTTGCAAATAGTAATAAATGTATTTTGAAAATTAAGAAAGGTGATGGATATGCCTACTTTAGTAACAGAAGGGTGAGGGAGACAAGAGAGGGAAATCCTGCTGTTGGGGGGAAGGTCTCTAGGGATATACCATAGGGCTCTGTCCTGGACAGTTCTTGGAACTAGTGCAGAAGTATCCCTGGGGTTCCCACTGACAGGAGGCTCTGGCTCTCATGACTCTCCTCTCCCAGCCCTGAGCCTTGATCCTTTTCATTCCCAGGTTCCTGTGGGCTTCCTGCCCCCACCCGCCCGGGGCTGGGGATGAGTATACATTCTCTCCCTCAGCCAGCCAGCCCACAATTACTGATATTCTACCCAGTGCTGGGTCTTCCGCATAACCCCATGAGAGCAGAGGTCAGGGAAGGGGCTCTGATGATCTCAGAGTGCTTCACAGATGCAGGAAGAGCTCCTGCAAACAGGTGGTGAGCCGCCATCAAAAAAGGGCCCAGACATATTCTCAGTTGTTCCAAAGGGCATGTGGGGTGGAAGGCACCAGGGATTCAGATTTTAGTACAGCGGAAAGAGGGATTTTCCAACAGTGAGTGGTGTTTTTCAGTGCAGTAGATGTCTTTGTAAGGTGGCAAGGCGTCTTCTGGCTTAAGCCATCTGCCTGGAGGACGTCCTGTAGGAGATTCAAACAGTTGGTTCTCAAACACCAGTCCAGGGTGAGGTCTTTACCAGTCACAGCAAATCAGAAAATAAGAACAATGTAGTGTGTTTTTCATGAAGCTGTATTCGGAAAGAGCATCTTCTCTAATTAGTTTCTCCCCAACTTTTTGTATTAAAATATTCCTGCTTTTTTTTTTAAAGAACTTTTTTAATGTTTATTCATTTTTGAGGGGGGGGGGGGGGGGGGGAGAGAGGAGGACAGAGGATCCAAACCAGGTTCTGTGCTGACAGCACAGACAGTGTGGGGCTTGAACTCATGAACTGTGAGATCATGACCCGACCTGAAGTTGGACGCTCACCCGACTGAGCCACCCAGGCATCCCTAAAATGTTCCTTGTTTATTACATGCTGGGGAGAATAGATGGTAACTGTTTTCTTTTTAAATTTTATTTAGCAAAAACAAAAGTTTGCAATAATCAGCCCCTATTTTGGGCTTTACTAAAAAGTCCTATTTCTATATTTTGTCTCAGCCCCTATTTTTAAAAAATGCCATGGTTTTTATATTCCTAAATCTTGGTGCTCCCCAGCCCGGGTGGCACTTATGGTCCCTTATGGTTGTATGATTTTCAGTGCAGACATGGGCCCAGGTGGCACAGCCATACCTGCTTACATTCTTCTCACCTCCTCCCTGTGTCCTCTCCCCCAGTTTGGGATGAACTCGCTTCTCCTGTCTGCCTGGTTCGGCCACTTACAGATCCTGCAGATCTTGGTCAACTCTGGGGCCAAGATCCATTGCAAGAACAAGGTAAGGCCTCAGATGGCAGACCCCTTGCTCCCGGAGTCTCTGCCGCCTCTGTGCCCTGACCCTGCAGCATGGGTCTGCCCCCACCTCTGCTCCCTCCTACTCCCCG